>NW_026623947.1:21189-55683 GCF_030028575.1 Malurus melanocephalus
CAATGCTCCAAAAAGGAAGGAACAGGCCTGTGTAATATTTTCCTGTTGCAGAAGTGGCCAAACTGTAGTTAGATAAGACATTTCTATGTCAAAAGCAGAAATTGTTTCTGTAGGTACAGGAATGGCAGTGTTCTGTATGTGCCTGAAGTATTTAGGAGACTCTTTATATTTGGTATAMGATTATGTATAATGAAAGATCATTCTTGTCCAGGGAGAGTTATGCAGGGCTGTGGAACCCTGGTTGTGAGAATTAAGGAGTTTTGCCCCACCCAGCTGAAGGTGCTGTTTCAAGGATCCATGCCATGGAAACTGACTCCACAGGAGACAGCTGAACAACCTGAGACCTCATGTGAGCTTTACCCTGTGCATAGATCACACTATGATTTCTGGTTTTTTTTCCTTTTGTTTGTTTTTTTGGGGTTTTTTTTTTTTTTTTTTTTTTTTTTTTTTTTTTTTTTTTTTTTTTTTTTTTTTTTTTTTTTTTTTCTCTGTTTCTAACAGTTCCTCTGTCTGTTAATACCTGTGCAATGTGGACATCAAAGCAGGTGAATGCTTGTGTCAGCACTGTTTTTCTTTCTCTGTTTCTAACAGTTCCTCTGTCTGTTAATACCTGTGCAATGTGGACATCAAAGCAGGTGAATGCTTGTGTCAGCACTGCACCCCGCTGAAGCACAGCCTGTGGTGCTAGATGCTAAGATGTTGACCCGAATTTAAACCAAGGTTTTCTTCCTTCCTGTAACCCCTTGGCAAGCTGTCAGCACACATTGCTGGAGGTAGAGCACTACCATCACTACTGTGATTACATGGTGCTAATTGGCTTCAAGCAGTTTATAGAATCAAATCAGAGCTTAAAGTAAACTCTTGGCTCCTAGGGAGCTGGTAATGTGTACAGCCAGAGTGTTACTGAGCTGGTCTTGGCTTTTCTCTAAACATCAGAGAGCAACTGTGTAAAAGTTTAGCTAAGTCTGTGTGCTTTCATCTTTCAGACTTGCCCAGTGTCGTCTTGAATGAAATTGTGTCCGACAGCAATCCCTGTGCTTGCTTTGACAGGTTCCTGGGAGAGCTGCTGTTGCCTCAGCCTAAGAATATCCCATCCTGCCTCTCCTTCTGGACCAGCTGTGTTCCAGCTGTGAAGAACGGGTGGCAAGCTGGGCTGGGTGTCAGACACTATTAAAGCTGAAGTGCTGCTGCTGTGTTTCTTTTATGCCCTGTGGAACTTTACCTCACTTACTTCAAGAGTAAACCTGAGCACMTTAAATGATTTAGCAGCGTGGTGGCCAGCTCAGTAGCCTGACAGAAACACGTTTTCTGAGCAGTCAAAGCATAATGCAGTGAATAAGCCCTTTTATAGTAATAAAATTCAATAACTGGCCAGASTGGTTTTCCTATTAGACACTGAATAAAGCCTTTGGCACTGCACTTTTTTGTGTATCTCTTGAGTTTTTTACACATCTACTGAGGATTGTAGGGTAGCTTTATACAATTGTCACCTGATGCTCTGCTCATGGATTTTTTGCTTGAGCTACATACATCTCAGACATTGACTGGTGCTACTGATTTTCAAGGGATGTACTTGTGGAGGAGGTAAAAATTCTACAAAAAGGTGACAAGTATTTAGGAACTAGGTGTTATGTGCTAGTTTTGGTCACTCTATAAAGATAGCCCTTGACACTACTTTTGCATTTTTTCTGTATCACATCTAAGCAGCAGATTAGGAAATCTAGAATAGGAAGACTGTAGATCATTTAAATTCTTGTTGTATTCAAACTTTCTTTGCCTAATGTGGAAGACTTTAGGGAGGAGATCTTTTAGCACTTTAAGATATCCTCTGGCATGGCTAGTAAAGCACTTCAACAACTTTTTTTTTTTTTTTTTAAATTTCAGAAGCAATTGCTTAAACACTGGAGTAAGAATTCTGTTGGCTTTCAATCAAATTTATGTGCCTAGTTGATAAAAATGCAGGTGAGACTGTTACTGAATATAGACTCGTGTTGCCCTGTGATGTTAGATTTTGTCCAGCTGTAACCTGGAGGTGTTTTACCTTTAGAGGTGGAGAKACCATGCACACACCACATTGGCATGATGTGGGTCTGAGCACTCCTCCTCTGTTCCACTCCTCAGCGAGCCAGCTCAGCCCTGGCATCAGCATTGAAAAGCTTTTGGCACCTTGTTTATTTCAGGCATGAGAAGAGAAGACAAATCAGCACGAGTTATGTAGACCGGAAACAAGGCTGTGGTTTAATTAATGCACATTTCAGTAAATGAAGTGTGGTTTTATTTAAAAATGTGTTTTGAAYAAACAGTGAGTTGTTAATGCTTCTCAGAAGATCTGAAACTGTTGATATCCAGAGATGAATGGGTTCTGTRCATGTGCATCTTTAAGGTGGCTTTAAGATCTTTAAATACAGTTTACAGAATCTYTCAAACTGTTTGAAAATTTCTCAGTGACTCAAAATATTACTTAATTCACAGTTGAAAGCTTATTATCTCAAGACCTACAGTGAACAAGTGACATAAGAAATAYGCCCATCTAATAATAATAATTTCACTTATAACTGAAATGCAGCTTTCTCTTCAGAATATAGAAACACAGAAAAGCAAACCAGTATTCAGGCTAAATTTCAGTAATCCAAATATGGTCAGTTYCTGCAGAGGTGATACAGCATTTTCTAATATAGTATTACACACTATGCCCTTGCATTTACATGCTTCTTATTCACTGCTATGGAAGAGATTATAACTACATATCTTAGGAGAACGACTAAAAGAAATGTCATAACTAATTGATAAAAATATTAACACTTCCATTAAGCAAACTATAATAATCTGAAATGGAAAGCTAAGAATCTACATGAACAACTAATCACTGTCTTGCAATTTACCAAATAAGCTCTTTTCCTTACCCTCTTGAGTCTCATCTGAATATATTTTTCTTAATGTTTATTTAATGTTATCCCAAATAAAATGCAATACAGCACTTTCTCRTATTCCCTAACCAATTAAGCATAATAATTGAATCCCTCTGCTGCCCTTCCTATGTTGTTAATATAAATTCATAATTATCTGACTCCCATCCTATTTAGTGAACTTTGGATCAGGACTTTTCTTCTATTTTCTATTCTGGAACAGGTCACTATTTTATTGATAGTAGTATGGCTTTTTCTACATTACATTTCTTCTCTGGACATGACCTTTAGGGATTTCATAGACTTCTGTAGCTGTTCTATGAGACCCCTTATCCTTTTAAAATCCATAATAAATACCTGTCAGACGTTGCTACAACATCATAACATATTGCCTCTACATTAGGATCAATCAAATCCCAGGCCCTTAGATTCAATACATCTTCTCTAAAAGATGTGAAATTTGCTGAATAAATTAAGGAGGAATTCTGAAGTCCTTGTGGGCATAAATTAAGAAAACTAGTTGATACACAATGAGGATGAAAATTCTTCATGTGTGTGGAGATAATGAGCTATGTGGTCAGTTAAAAAATATTCACAGTTCCAGAGCTCTGAAGGCCACACGTAATTTTGTTAATTACAATGTATTCCTTTCCACAGCTGTAATTGTGACTTTACTGTGGCATTTCCATCTATCAGTGCATAAATCTCGTGTGAGCTCCTGCYGCTCCAAGGCACTGTTACTTGGTGCTGCATGGTTATTTGTACCAGCGTGCATTTTGTGCAAAATGCAGCTGTGTCAGACCTGTTTGGATTTTCGACTGGAATAAATGGCTTCTCCAGGTARGGGAGAATTCCTCCATGGCTCTTCCTGATCTGACTATTGAATTATCATTACTTTTTTTAACACTCCTCCAAGTGACAACTTCTCCATTGCTAAATGGAGATAGATAATGCCTGAAGTGKTTGTACCTTGAGAGAATTACTTGCCATAGGGTTGGATTTAGCCATTTTCCCTTATCTTGAACTTTCTTTCCTCTGTCTCTTTTCTGTATTTGATCTCATCTGTTTCCATAGACAGGCAAAAAACCTTATCAGTAATTTACTGAGGAAAAAAGAATCAGAGAATAAGTGGAAGGTTAGCTAGAAAGAATCAGTTTATTCTGCGCAATGGTATATCCAGTTAGGTTGCAAATTGYATGCCACTTGATGTTTATCAATGATGTGTGTATCCAGGCAGATAGAGCCCCTGATTTTAATCCTGATCCTGCAGTGCTTTTTCATATAATACTGACAAATGATCACGGATTGAATTACTCTGTCCAAAGTCAGGCAACATGATCTCTGTGAGTCTAAAATCAAAATTACTCTTTCACTGGGTAACATCTAASTTTTGTCAGAGAAGTCCCAGCTGAACTGTGATCACACAGCGCTGCTRTGAGGACAGAGAGAGTGCACTGTGGTGACTGGACACCAGTGATGTTCCCTCTGCACCCTGAGAGCTGCAAACAGAATGAAGATAGGATGTAAATTCAGATTGAAGCGTAGACACGCATTAACAAACAAAATGATCATTCAGTGGGCAGCAGCATATGGGCCCTTTCGCTTTGCTTTTTGTAGGAGTTATTTGTTGGGTTGTGTGAGGTGTTTCTGGCGGTTTGGGTTTTTTGGTTTTTTGTTTTGTTTTTTGTTTTTTGGGTTTTTGTTTTTTTTTTTTGCATTTCTTAAAATGGAGAATTTTAACTTCAAGTCTCTTAACCTTAAGAGGTGGAAGTAAAATTTCACTTCTGATACTCTTAAACAACATTAGATGTAGAGGACAGATGTAGGAGAGGTTACAAATCTGCCACCCTGATTTGTAAGGCTGATGGTCTATTTTTTCAAAGTCTGTAGAATAATTTCATAGTTCACTGTCATGGGAAAAAACTTCATTACTGGACATGAATCTATTACATTAGATCACCAGAGCATGACATAGTGGGGGAAGGGCTTTTATCTAAAATTTGCAATTAAGTTCTATGTTCTGAATAGCTGCTGACCTCCACTGTTGAAGAATATTCATGGATGAACAGATTTCAGAGCCAGGAGGGTCTCTTCAAATATTCTAGCTTGAGTGATTCAGTGACATGGTGCTGGGAGAATTATCTGGTAAATGTTGCATCATGACCACAGCTCTTGAAAGAATTACAGAATCTCTCTCTGAAAATATCTGGAAGTTCTTATATCAAGATTTAAGATAGTGAATTCATGTTTTTCCAAAYGAATGATTGTATTACTTCATTACTGTTTAAAATACATGCCCTTGCAGTTGATTGGTTGTTCTGAACCTCATTGCCACAGGGACTGTAACAATCTCCCGCATGAATAATTAACAAATTTCTCCCTGTGAACCATTTATATTAACCATGCATTCATTTAGAAGGATAGAGCAGAAAGGTTTATTTAAGGAAGATCTCTGCAGATTAAGCTGTAGTTCCCAGTTTGCACGCAGAACAACTACAATATCTAATTAAGCAATTTAATCTGGATATTTAATCAATAGAGGTAAAGGCTMRGATATTAAATTTCCWTAWTTTTTTTCTTTTTTAGTTTCTGAGAGTCTGTTTCATTTTTTGATTTTACATTAGAAACTCTCTGTTTGTGTGTGCTTCTTTGCACACATAATGAATGGACAGAGAGGAAAAGAAGTTTTTWTGTAGGTGAGGATAGGTAGATGAATAATAGGCACAATTGCTTTGGGCAGAGAGTAAGACCAGAGGACCCCTAGTGGTTCCYTCTGCCCTAAATAATTCTGTTGTTCTAGCATTCAATCCATTGGTCATTAACAAAATGTAAGTACTTCCCATTTGACTATAAATGGACATTTATTGCAGCTCTATCAGATATTTCAGTGTTCCTTCCATCTATAGGTCACAGAGAATGCTAGACTGGTTTGGGTTGGAAGGGGCTTTAGAGCTCATGTAGTTCTGCTGCCCCTGCCATGGACTGGGATGTCACTCACCAGATCCCATTGCTCCAAGCACCATCCAGCCTGGCCTTGAACACTTTCAGGGCTGGGGTATCCTTAACCTTTCTGGGAAACCTGTTCCATTGCTTCATCACCCTCTGAGTAATGAATCTCTTCTTGCAGCCCATCTGAGGCTGTTYTTTCCAGTTTAAAATCACTACCCCTTGTCCTGTCACCATCTACCTGTATAAAAAGTTCCTGTCCACCCTTTTCATAAGTCTTTTCAACCACTGAGAGGGGCTCTACGTTCTTTCCTAAGCCTTCTCCAGGCTGAATACCTGCAGSTCTCTGAGCCTGTCTTCCTAGGAGAGCTGCTCCAGCCCTTGGATCATCCTCATGGCCTCTTCTGGACCTGCTCTAAGAGGTCCATGCATTTCTTTCACAGASCTGGACACATCCCTGCAGGTGGTGGRGTTTCACCTGAGCAGGGCAGAGGGGCAGAATCACCCCCTGCCCTGCTGCCCACATTGTGGGACCAGCCCAGCACAAGGGAGATTTCAGGGCCAGGGCTGAAATCTCACCATCCTGCACCCACAAGTCCCTCTTGGCACAGCTGCTCGCTGGGAGTTCTCCCAATCTGTATTGAAATCTGGGGTTGCCTCAACCAGCACTTTGCTTGGACTTGTTGAGCATCATGAAGTTCTCATTAACCCATTCTTCAAGTTTGCCCAGGTCCCTCTGGGYAGCATMTCTTCCTTCTGTTGTGTCAGCTGCACATCATTCAAAACAWGAAGACAGTGAAAGGCAAAACTGAGCTGAGTTCTGCAATGCATCTAGGCTCATTTTCTCAAAGCGTTCTTGACAACAGTCACATCTATCCACTTTCAGTTTTATTTTGGAAGTCACAACATGAAATTGTAATTGAGATTTACTGCCTGTTGTTAGTGCATGATGTTGACAGACAAAGACTCATAGAAAAATGACTGTGTTCTTTAATTTTGGGGTTTTTTTACTTCATGTTGATCTTACGTTGATCTTTCAGAAAAAAAAAAAAAATCTAAATTAATTTGCTGTAGACATACAGCTTTTTCTTCCAAACACTATGCCAGRAGCAGAAGAAAACAAATATTTCATATGCATTAGCTGATCCTAAACAAATTAAATAGAAATGTTTTTTCCCTGTTCTAGGTGTTTAAAGAGGTTTGGCACCATACATAAGCAGTAGCATCACAGCTACTCTCTGCTGCATGATTTTTTTTCTCCTCAGTACAGAAACCAAAATCGATTGCCCTTGGCTCGGCAAAAAATCTGATCCTTARAAGGCAGGAAAGCTGTTGTGTCATACTTCTGAAAGACTGGGATGTTGACATGTCAGAAACCGCCTCATAAGTGTTTTCTTTATAAGATTAATGACAAACCATAAAAACATGATTTCAAATAAGGAAAATGCGTCTTTCTACTAGCAGTAAATATTGAAATATTGATATGTGAGTGAAAACATAAGGGAATTGCTAAGAAGATTCTCCAGTTCTCTGGGAAGAGGCTCACTGGAAAGGTATTTTGCATAGCACTCATGTGGATATTTTATGCTGGTTGTCCATGGTTTATTCTTCAGCCTCTATAGTTCAACACTAATTTTCTGATTTACCATAGCTGGAAGGCATGCAAAATATAATTACAATGCTAAAGTAAATAAATTTCAGATGATTAATTTCATTTTTTTWAAAAAMCCCAACAAATAAGATGAACAGAAAAAAATGTAAAAAACCTTTCATGGGTCATTTRTTTTAGGAAATCATTGAATGAATTGGAATTTAAATAAAGACTGTGAGATTTACTCTGGTATAATAGCATGAAATTAAGACCAAGTTTTACCTGTGCTGTTACTAATAGACAATATATTCAATTACATACTAAATCTGATCCACTTGTCTGTGCAATTAAAATGCAAATGTTCAGGTCATAATATTAGAAGTCTCCCATTTTTTATGTGGCATTATATAGCTTTCTTKTTGCTGTTGTTAACAATAACTCAAATGGGAAGGTAAAATAATTTTGACCACCAACATGTGCCATCTTGAAACAGGATTTCTTCTGTCTTATATGCAAGTCTAAACCGTTGCAATGAAGCACACAATTTTTCTTCGTGCACCATGACTTAAACAGTGCCAGTACCCTCTTTATCCAGCCTTGTGGACAAATTATTCCAAGTAATATGTTTTCTTTGATCTGTTTTTTGTTTTATTTACCTCTGTCTTGAAAATTGGATTTTCAAGGTGTTCTTTGCTTAACAAAGTGTGAACGTKAAACACTAAGTGGGACTGTAAACATGCTGACAGGCTGAGACAAACTGATCACAAAGCAAAGGTAAAATAAATTTCATAGAAATAAAAAAAAAATACTCTATGTCTGATACATTTTAATTATTGAAGGCATTCATTATCTGTAGTAGTCAAAGCATATTTGATTACTGGTTAGAACATACTACTATCTGACATCATAAAAGCAATGTCAGCAAACCCAGAGGTTTGTCCGGTGTTTATAACTATGGTCCATCCATGCTGATTCCAGCCTCCAGGTCAGATGGAATCTGACAGCAGAGCAGTGAACATCATCTGCATAAAGGGCAGCCTGGGATATATGTCCTCTGTTGTCACACACAGTACTGATAAAGGTGTCTTTTATTACCTCAAAACTGTTACAGGAAGAAAAACCTTTTATGCTGGCTTGTCTAGAGAGCCTAGGAATTCCCAGTGTTATCCTTACGGGAGTCTAGAGATATGTTTTATTGTTGCTAAAGAACATACAGAAGACTTGAAACTGCCAGTTTATTGTGGCCCGAGAACTCTAAAATTGCAAAATAAAGAAAGCYTGTTTTTTGTAGCTGCCAGCTTTGAGTTTATTGCCCTCTGAAACTGAGGAACTGAGTGTATATCAGTTTGTCTCCTGCCCTTGAAGAAAGGGAATTACTCTGTAGGTTTTCACTAGGGTTTTTTTTTCCTCTTCCTTTTTTTTTTTTTTTTTTTTTTTTTTTTTTTTTTTTTTTTTTTTTTTTTTTTTAATCTAGATCTGCTTATGGGCTATCATGCCTGCAACTTACAGTGACCTCTTGGGAGAGATCATAAAAGAATGCAGTTATGTTTTATTATTGCTGTGTGATAGAGAAGTCATCCTGGTTTCACCCAGGTACTTGAGCTTTTCAGGCTTTAGGAATGAAGCTGTTCTGTGTCACTCCACTGCTTTTGACAGAAGCAGCGTGATAACTGCAGACAACGAAGCTGAAGACTTGGTGATCACTAGAGTGCAGAAACTGGGATGAAAGAAGCTATTGACTCATATCCAAAAAAGAGGAAAGAGGATGGGGTAGGTAGATGTGGACAACTGGTTATTTTGGACTATGTTCAGTCTCAGGCCTTACACCACACAGGGGTGGGCAGTCTTTGTTAGTTGAACTGGCCATGTTTTRGCAAACTGTGTCTTTTCAGAAATGTCACCATCACTCTCAAGTCCAGTTTCTCTTATAGCTGGCCAAAGGGACCTGATCACTTTTTGCAGCCAGCCACCAACACACCAGGGATTGTTAGCCAGCATTCAGAAGGAATGCTTCTGTTTGGATGAGCCTTCTCTTACTTTTGGAGTCTGACCCATGTGCCCCCCTTAATATTTAGAACTTCTTGAAATACTGTTTTTTCATCTGGTGCAACTTTCCCTAGTTACATTGGCACATTAATCTACGCTGGTCAAGGACAGCATCTGAATTCTTTACAAAGGAAAGGCAGAGGTACTCATTAGCCCCCTTCTGCCTCAGTACCTTCTTCACTTAAATAAAAATGATTCCCAGGAGCATGGACTAGGCAAAAAGCAAGTTCCAAACTGGACAGGGAAATTGCATCTGCGCAAATAATTGCATTCATCCCAGATCAGTCCCTGGTTCTGATGGCATCTGATCTGGGGGACCTGCATTACATCAGTGATTTCTCCCAGGGTCAGCTAGGTGATGGCAGGCAGACTGCCTGTTGGATGTAGCTCCAGTCTTCTGCAGGTGTTCTTCTATGCCCAGAAATAGTTCAGGAAAGTGCCTGTTGGCACAGATTAAAAATGCGTTAGAGACTGTCCTAAAAATTTAGCATAGAGACAAATAAATTGCCTGGAAACATTCTTTAACATGTTCAGTTTATTATTCTAGACAACAGTCTCAGTGGCAAAAGTCCAGGGCGTGTGGAGGCAAAGCTTCACTCACCTTCGTGAAGCTGCAGACATCCTTGATACCTCCATTATGGCAAGGACTTACCAAAAAAAAACAGCACCAGGCTGTCTTTCATTTATATTGCCTTTATTGGGTGACTGTTCAATATTCTGTAAAGAAAACAAGCTGAAGAGCTGTAAGAAAATAATAAGMCTTAATAGCAGCAAGATAGGAGAATGTAATTTTCAGTTTATGGTCATAAATGCCTCAAAGGTCTTAACAAATATCTAGTAATTTAGCTTCAAAACAGACCTGGGAAATAGTTAAGTATTTTTATCTACATGCACATCACAGGAAATTGCAGGAAGAGAGAAGCTAAATCAGAAACTGAAACTGTAGCTGATCCAGGAATATAACCTCTGAAGTCATCTCTATTCTTCTTTGAGAGGTTAATACTGAATTGACACTAAGCTGAGTATCTTATGCCCCTGAGAACYGAAAGAGGAAACTCTATCTGCTTTATTTAGATGCCACATCACCAGCTCTATGAGTTTCTGGCCTTAAGAGGGCTACCCAATCCACTAACACAACTTTCAAAGCTCTGTACATAAATTTAGCTGAGCACAGCATTAACCTCTGAAGACTTGTCCAGCTTATCTGCCTCCCTCTTTMTATCAAATTGCTCAGGGCAGTGACTCTTCATCTAAGTAGAAAAGTAAGGCTTCAAAGTCTGGCCTTAACTTCTCCCATCTTGCAAGCTTGGAAATTCACATGTTTTAAAAACCATTGCAAAAAACTGCCATTTTGTCTGGCAGCAAACTACAATGTGTGGTGTTGGAAAACACAGCAACCATAATGCAGAATCTGTCAAGCACAGTGACACTTGAAGCTCGATGCAGTTGCCCCACAAGGATGTCTRGTGCCATTTGGGATGATGGCTGTCATCCTGCCTGGCCTCTAGCTGATGCTTCAGGGGAGAGCAGGCTTTCTGCAGATCCTGTGTCATGTTTTATAGCTCTCTGCAGCTGATATTCACATGTGAGTGGGGGAGGAAAAAAAGTGAGAAGATGCCTTAATATAACCAACTGAAATGAGCTCTTAYGGTAAAATTTATCTTACACAGCTTAACTAAAACTTCAAAATAGAAATCAGACTCTATCCTGGTCACTCAGGCTCAGTTAACAGGTATGAGCACCTTCAGATCTTGGTTATCTAAGCAGTGCTTAGGATAGGTGAGAATGATGACTTTCTGAGGTACCTGCATTATAGTCATATCATCTTTATTGGGATTTTAAGGTARCAGCTAAATTCCACATGTCTGTCCTTTAGTTCTCTGAAGTGAGGTGAGAATCTGGGTTGTGCTGCACAGAGCTTTAAATTTTTAAAGGCATTACTGTTTGTATAGAACTTTCCCTATCCACCTATTTCTTCACAGTATTGCTTTAGCGTAATCACATTGTCAAAATATTTTATTTCTGTGAACTTTGCTTTTTGCATTTTTACCAGAGCAATGTTTGTAACACCATACCCCACTTACTTGCAGCTTTGTTCACATAATGCTGCCAGTTTCCCATCTCTTGACACATTTTTTTTTTCTCCATGGTGATACTAGCATTTTCTGTAACAAATCATAGAATTATAGAACCATTTAAGTTGGAAAAAACCTCTAAGATCATTGAGTTCAACCATTAACGTAACACAGCCATGCCCACCACTAAACCATGTCCTTAAATATCACATCTGCATCTTTTTTGAACACTTCCAAGGATGGTGTTTCCACCASTTCCCTGGATAGTCTCTTCAGAGTTCTTGACAATCCTCTCAGTGAAGAAGACCTCCCTAATATCCAATCTAAACTTCCCCTGGTGCAACTTGAGGCCATTTCCTCTCATCCTGTCCCTGTTCCCTGGGAGCAGAGACTGATCTCCCCCATCCCAGCTGCCCCCTCCTGTCAGGGAGTTGTGCAGAGCTGAGGTCCCTCCTGAGCCTCCTTTGCTCCAGGCTGAGCCCCACCAGCTCTCTCAGCCCCTCCTCATCAGGCTTGTGTAAAACTACTCTTAAGTCACTGAGAGCTGATATGTTTGTTCCAGGAGTTGACCGGATTGCGATTCCCAAGCCATAATGGCATTGTCAGTGAAAGACCAGTTATTTATCTATATCCCAGARAATGTCCAGTAAGTGAGAGATGATGATGGAGTGTGAAGCTTGAGAAGCCTCAGTTAGTACCCCAGACCCAGGAGTGCTTCTCTTCAGTGCCTTGGAGGGCCAGGCATGAGTAGATGTTACAGAAGCACACAGCTGAGTTGGGAATGGGGGAATGGAGTTTGGTAAACTTAGAAGAATTAGGAACTATGAGAGTAATTTTCAGCTGCATTTGGTAAAATGCCTTTGTTGGCTGCAGCCGAGGGCTCTGGCAGTGAGCTGGGAATAACCACTGCTCTTTGGCTCTGTGTGAGAGAGGAGAGAACAAACTCATRGCTGGTCCTGCAAACCCAGGTGGGGCAGAGGTGTAGGTCTTTGTGTGTCRCTTTCTTCCTCATCATTGCATGTGGGTCTGGAAATTTTGTCTCATCCTGAGAGAAAGGGATCACTTTTCAAGGTTTTGTGATTTGCTTTCCACTGAAATGAAGATTCTGTTTTTCAGGGCATGGCAAACACTGTGGGAGCTCARGACAGGGAGAAGAGCAGTAGATGAAGGGTGGCAGATCTCAGTTCCAAATCTAGATCAACAGAAACACTACAAAGTCTTTAAAGARCTACTTCTACCTCATTCCAAATAGGTTTTATGTTATAATTAGGAAGATTGAGGAAACACAATAGAAAGGACTAATGAAAGTAATTTATTAAATCAGTTTTCAGAACAGAAGGAAAATCAACATTTCAACRAGGGGGATCTTCAACCTTGGTCTAAAAATCTGGAAAAAGTTTCTCAGAGAACATTGAATAATCTATTGAATTTCTTTCATTTCGCAGTTTTAAAAGGTCTTCAGTAAATGGGTATTTTTTTTTTTTTTTAAAGCCTGCATATTGGAGATCTATATTGCACACTAATTCAGCATGGGGAAAAAATAAGACATCTCTTTTGTTCTGGAAACAGGAGATGACAGGGGTGCAGAAGCAGGCAAGAGGATTTGAGGAATTTTCCGTAACCTCAACAGATTCTTCAGGTTGTTTCAAAGGCTGACAGGGAATTTGGCCCCTCCACTTACTCAGCAAATTGCTTCTGCTGTCAGACTCTCCTTGTCATTATTCAAGTGCAACTAAGTATTTCTGACTTAAAAAAAAAAAAAAAAAAAAAAAAAAAAAAAAAAAAAAGGCTCGGCTGTATAAGGGTCCTAAAATACGTTCTAGGTATCAGTTTAACTTTATATAGCCTTATGTCAATATTATATAGATTCTTCTCACAATTTACCCTTAAGGAAGAGGATGAACTGAAGTCTCTTTTCTTCATCAAAGGCAAAAAGAGAAAACTGGAATATAAGTTAGTTTAATTGACCAAGGATGCTTGGTTTAAAAAAATAAAGATGAAAATAAAAAAAAAAATTAAACTAAGATTTAAATTTTAAAAATCCAGCCCACACAAAAATAAACTATTCCCCACCCAAAACAAAGAAATGAATCTTCAAAAAAATTAGAAGGGATAAGAAAGTCAGGAAGATTTATTATGATGTGTGCAGTAGTTTCCATGACAGGAAAAGCCCTTCCTTTCCCATCCTAACTCAATYGATTTTTTCAAGGCTAATTTAAAGRGTTTGCATTAAATACTAGACATTGATTTCCTCAGCATCTTATTTCTCTTTTGGATCTCAGAACATTTTTACCAACCTTGCCTTTATGAGAAGAACTTGTGCTAATGACTCTCAGCACCCTTGGCATGTAACCAATTAAAAAAAAAATAAATAGGAAAAGAAAATTCTTCCTGGAAAACTTTGTGATTGAATGGGAATTGTGTAGAACGTGTGAAAGACTTCTCTTTTGGAAGCAGATGGGAGAAAGAAAAAGGTAAGATTCACAATAATGTCACGTAAGCTCCCTGATAGAGAAATGTAACATTAAAGGACTCAGATGGGTTTATGTATGTGTTTAAAATGAAGGCACTCATCAAGGCATTYAGGCTGGATTCCAACATTGTTTTCACTCAAAATCCATTAAGCCTCCTCCTGGCCCTTGTTGCCCTTTCCCACTTAAATCACACCATGAGCTGGACCCCAGACAGGTTTGCCTGGTCAGAACTTGGTCCTGGAGAGCTGCAGCACCAGCAGGGCTTGTCACAGCTGCAGGCCCCTTACACACAGAGGTCTAGTGCTATGTTAGATGCAACCTTTGTTTGCCATCTTGTCAATTAATTCACCATTGATTTAGGATAAAAACTGCATCTCATTTGCCAAACGCATGGAGCATGAATGATTGGGTRTTGTCAAGCTGCATACATTGTCAGCAAAAGGTAACACTCTCTGCCATATTTATATTTCCAAAGCTGTGTGCTAGCATGTGTAACTGTCTGCGTGGCTGTGGAGTATACATACAGATTTAGAAACAYCAGGAAAATAAAAATATTGGCATAAACTCATTAAGGGGGAACGTTCTATCTTATGATCAGCCTATGTGAAATGCAACTGCAGAGTCCTAAGCTGGCAAATATATTGAGATTCTAAATACACATGAACATATTTTCTTGTTGGAGTAAGGTAGTTGTGCAAATATCTACTATAGGCATCTAAGACTTTTTTTTTTTAATTTCTTTTTTTTTTCTTTTTTTTTTCCTTTTTCCCTCAATCATGATAGCATCTGTCACTCCAGGGCAAAACTAGATTAGTGTCCAGACAGTGTATCAGGAGACCTGGTGCTGTAACACTGGTTCACAGTGCCTGTATTTTATCACTTTGAACATGTCTAAATTAAAAGAATATGCATATGATCACTGAACTTGACTAGCTCCCAGCTCAGGTCATTTTCTTCTGAAAGTACATGTCAGCRTGCATTTTAGTGCTGGAGGAAATATGCCAGTCCATCGAGGGGATGTCAGACAGCTCCTGATTCCTCCAGGATGAGGTATCAGTTAAATTACTCTTTTTGAGCTAGATAATATCCATACCAATTAGGAAGCTGAAGCATTGCAGTATACAATTTTAATGCAATCTTGAATTGAGCAGCTTCCTCTGGGGTTGTATTTTCACACAAGACCCTGAGATGGAGTTGCTTTAAAGTTAAAATAGCATTTTTTTTTTTTTTTTTACTCAGGCAGCCATATGATTTCCCTGTATAGACTTAAAATTTGATTCAAAACCCAGAATTTTCCAATAGAGGTCTGAAAAACCCTACCACAGTAGCATAGCCCAACTTGTTGGGCTGCTCATAGTTGTATGGTCAAGCCAAAGCCRCTTTAGTTTTCCTCAGTGATTCTCCTTTTTCCATCCCAAGTTTCATGGTAGCTAAATTTTGTTGTTTCAGCTGATGCTCTGAAGGGTGCTGTGTGAAGGGAGGATTTCAGTTCTTTTGCTTAAAAAGAAAGCTTATAGTTTCAGTGTTGACCAAGAAAAGCTTGGGGGAAAGCAGCTAAATGTATCCTGAGAGGAACAAAGGGGATGGCAGCCAGAGGGARCATTAGGAATATTCAGGGAGTGGTAGTTCAGGGTCCCAGGCTTTGAGAGCTGTAAATGCCGAGGATAATCAGGGGCTGCCGTGCTGGCAGCCTCCCTCCCAGAAGTGATGGGAATCACTGCTATTATTTTGTGAGGTTCTTTGAGATCATATGATGGAAAGCCCCGCAGGAAGGTGAGACGCTGCTCCTTATTGCCATTGCCTTCTCTCTCAGCTATTCAATGCGCTCAGCTAATGGCTGCACTAGTCATTATCTTTCCTATATTTCACGATTATACTGTATTACACCAGTCACAGTCTTCCCCCTATTTCACTATTAAATGAGACTTACTTTTCATTCAAATGTTATTGAAGAAGTTAGTGCGTCTAATTGAAGGTTTCTGACTCATTTATGGTAGTTTTAAAAGCTTAATCTTCAATTTTGAGAGCCTGGATGACCCTGATTACATGAACCATGAGCTACAATATGACTTTCTATATTTTCTGTGTCATTAAATGCTCTGATTCATTTCATAGCAGTGTGGCATATATCTTTGCACCTCTGTGTCTATTATGTATATATTCAGCAACATCAACAAAATAAATGTTGAGGCAATGTGCTCAGCTATATTTATCATGTACTGCTGCTGTATTAGTCCTGCAGTGAAAACTGTGCCGTGCAGCCTTTCTAACACAGATAGCTGAGCTAAAAATTCCATTCCTTAAAAATTAATGTAAGAGRTGTTGAATGTGGCTCTGTTCTAGAAGTCATATAAGGTCATCAGATGGCAAAAAAAWGAGAATGGTAATGGACTGTGTGTAATGATTAAAATATTTTTAGATACATAAATAATTTAGGAAAAGTATGCAGTATTTTGGAACTTTGAAGGATTGATCCTGAAGTGTATGTAAAATAAAGTTCTATTTATGCAAAAAATCCAATAAGACAAAGGTCTACTTAGATGATGAAAACTAGTAAATTCTGAGTTTATGGCTTTAAATGAGTAATTTGCAAAGAAAAGATTCAGAAGGTTCCTATCTATATGATTGCAGTCAATATGAATCAAGAGAGAAGTCATTTGTCTCAAAAAATCATCGCACTGTTTGATAGATCTTTGGATATTTCTAGTGTCTRTTTTTAAGAAGGCCTAATGATCTTACTGTGAGAAATTTTCTCCAACTACCTTTGATTATTGCTGTTTATAGTACATTTACRTACAAGGTGTCCTCTTCTGGATATGTTCCTGAAGGCCTTGGGGATATTTTTATTTAAATAATGAATCACAATTATAGAACCTTTATAAAGATGACAAGAAAATCATTTGTTTTGGGGCTGTGCCAAAGAGTGTGGGCAGAGCCCTAAAGGAAACACAGCTCTTAACAACTGGAATTGGATGAAGAAACTAAATGAGCACCAATCCTTGCCTGAAGTATTTCCTACTTATGGAATTATACCTTTCCAACCTTAGAAAATTGTGGCACTTCTTATTTGAGACAGCTAGCTAAATCTGTGTTAGTCAGTAGCTAAGACCACAAYCATATTAATAAATGTTTAGATACATCCACAACTACTCCCAGGCCGTTCCACTCTARAGTGTCAATATCCCACAGTATTAAACTTTTCTATCCTCTGAAAGAGAGCAGCTGCATTCAAATTCCCTACTGTGCATGAGCCCTTGTGTCTGCTGTCTCTTGCACTGTGCCCTGAAATAATTTGGGAGAATATCTGTTGTGTCAGGCAAAAAAAGGCACCAACAATTCCAAGTGGGAGTTTGACAGCAGCAGAATTTCCTGGTGTGGTTAAACAGGAAGATATAAATGTGTCCTCTGTGACTACCAGTTGTTTAATTTGTATTAGTTATCTTATAGAAAGTAAATTTTCTGGGGGGTATTCAGRTGATAAAACCAGAATTCTGTTAAATGGTTAAACAAGCTTTGCAATACCCTTGACCTCTCAGCKGAAACCATGCCATGGTTTTTTGGAGAGGACTAGCAGGCTTAGCTGAGGGTGCCAAAAGGTTTCTGTACAAACCCATTTTCCTTTGGTTTAGGTCACTGGTGAAACAGAGGATTCCTCCTCCATATTTCCCATTTGAATGTCTGCAGTCATCTTCTATCCATCATGACACATTTCAAGGGAGAAGTTAGAAATCTCTCAGCTTTCAAGGACTGACTGACAGGGTAATGAATAAAAACACCTCAAGTTTATCAGGCCGAAAGCAATGCCAGACAAAACTGCAGAAGCTACAATATTTTTTGATATTTTATTGACTGTCATGTCAGGCAGGGAAGCGATCTAAAACTTAGTGTAACACTTACTAAGCTATCTTGAGACTCAATCTCTTTTTCTTGATAGAGAGATAATAGGGGGGTGGAGGTGTGTGTGTTTATTTCCTTATTTGTTTGTATGGCATTGATCTTTTGATGGGATCCTTGCCAACAGTAACAGGGTCACTAGGGATCCTTGCTCCAGGCAGCAGCATCTAAGTCAAGGTGTGAAAARCTGGCATGCTTCAGGGGCTGTAGGAGTGGGTCAAGGCTAATGTTTATCAAAACCACTGGTGATTTTAGAAAAATCTCCTAATTCAGTTTTTCTAGCGTTGCAACGCTTTCGGTGGCAATTGTTTTGATTTTACTGAACACTCACCTTTTGAAAGTCAGGACCCCTTCTACAATTGAGTTATGATACTTAAAACCACTGGCAATTTTTGAACATAGCTAACCAAAATAATGTATTATATAGTACAATGGGCTGTGGTTCTTGAATAGTTCTAACACCATACCAATGAAAAGAAGTCACAAAGAAGAACAAATTAGTATCTGTTTCTTACCATGATTTCTTTTTTCTTTTTCCTTTGTTCATACTTTGGGAGGTTTTGAGCAATGGATTTTTTAAAACTTTCACAGGGAATCTGTGTTGAAGAAAGGGACCTTAGCATAACAGAGAAAGTATCATGGACCTTTTTTATTAAGGGTGGTTTGTGTGCCATCATCATTCTGAAAGCAGAAAAGATCGATGCCCTACTTACCACCGTTCTCTCCATAGTGTCTCCATGACATTTGTTTTCTTTCAAGCTGGTGCAAGAAGAAGAAACTGAGATCAATTTGTTGGACCTACGCAGATAGCAAGTGAAGGAGCTCRGGAAAATTAAATTAAATKAAATTACATTGTTTACATGCCTTTCTCTCTCCATATTTATATTTATAAATATATACAAGGAAATATTTTCAATAATACTTGCTATTTTCCTAGCAAAGCATCGCTCCATTTCAACAGTGGCCGTTACAGATGCAAGTCTTACAGGGCAAGGCCAATATTTCACCTCATCTTTTCCACAGTGAAAGATTTCTCAGTTCAAAGAGGACTCAAATCAATGAAAAATTATATTTAGGGCAGCCTTCCAAGAGTACTTTCCAGCATCTAAATTTCCCTCCCCACCCAAAGGGAGGAAACAGAACAGTTTCTGTCTTTGCAACTACCATTTCTTTTCAAGCCTTCCTAACCTTTATGCTGACTCTTAAGAAGCTTGGATAATTTTGAGAGCATAATGAGGCCATAATACCATAMTTGAGACTATAAACTCATAATTTTGAGACCATAATTGTTATCTAGTCTGACCTGAGGCATAAAACTGGCTGAAGAATTTCATGAAGTGTCTCCTGAATCAAATTCATAATTTCTGCTGTAGAAACAGAGCCCAGGGTGCTGGTTTGTGCTGCRTAAAAACATACAAAATGTGCTAATGTGAGAAATACCTAGAGCATCCTTTTTGTTCACCATCCTGTCCCTTGSTGATCCCATGCTGTGTGCTTTGCTGTTCCTGTGGGTGTTCCCCACAGCCCTGGCACCCATYAGTGCTGCTGGAAGGACTCGTGGCACCCCTGTGCTGTTTCCTTCCATCCTGCATGCCCAAATTTTCCTTGTATAGAGATGAGGATGTACCCAGGGTGTGCATTTGGTAATGCCTTTGTGTCCTACTGATAGATTTACCTGGTAGCTTAATTGCCTCATTATAGGTACTCAGGGTTGGAAAAAGCTGATTCTACGATTTTACTACTTTCATAATAAATATTACTYGCCTAATTTTTTATTTCTCTTCCTCACAAACAGATTTTGCACTTGCAGGTTTTTTGCCCTTGGGAAATAAGAATCATAAAACCAAAAACCTTGCTGTTTTTCATATTCTCTTGCTTTTCATTTCAGCAGGGGAATGGCAAGGRAGGAAGAGCTGCAGATGGTTCATATTTTCTTGCTTTATTCACCTATCTTTAACAATGTTATTTTCTCYTTTAAATTGCTTAGTACAGGGTCACAACGTAACTAAAATAAAATAATTCTTTTATCTTCCTCTGCACAAACCTTGCAGCTATGTGTAAAGGAATCTAAGTAGATATCTACCTTAGAAAAAAAAAATTTAAAAACCGTCACACAATTTCTCCCAAGGCTACTTTTAGCTTAGTGTTCGAGAATTTCTATAGGAAAAAAAAAGGTTGACAGTATAAAAGAGGGGAGGGTTTACTGTTATTTAATAATGCCTTCCAGTGTCATAATTTGAAACACCTTTCTTCCCTTAGGCTTAAGATCTTCTCTGAAACATTGCTCAAGAGAGGTTTCTTTTTTCTTCTAAAACTTAGAGTGAAATCAAAACTATTGATGAAGTCTAAAAACTTGTAAAAGGCAGTATAGTAATTACTGTGCTGCCTCTTTTCTTCCCTTCAGTACTTGGTAACACTTTAGCTCCAGGAAAAGAACACTTTGGCATGATCAATATCCTAATACATTTCCTGTCTTATGAAACTGGCAAAAGACCTTGTCTGATTTGACCCATTACAGCTGAGTGCCTCTCCCTCTACCTCCACCCTTCACCTTAACTTCTTAATTCAGCTGTTTTCCTTCCAGTGCTGCTTGGAATGGATCATTTGGTGACCAGTGACGTCAGTTGAACTTCATCCCCTTTCTCTCACCATCTGGAAAATTGCCCATTTGTATAACACAAGTCACAAACATGCCATATTACAGTCAAAGGCAACGAACATCATCGACTGAAATTTAAACCTACAGCTTGCAACATTTTAAGGAAAAATACTCATTAAAACATTTATTAAAAATAATATTTTTCCCTRCTCATCATTAATTTTTAATAATATCTGAGCAACACTTCATATGAGAGGAACAGTGAATAGTCTCAGCTGTTTCTGGCAGAAGATGTGAAATACAGAAAACTCCCCAGATAATGAATCTTCTTTGAATAACTGAGATGGAATTTTTAATGTAATGTAAGGATTCCTGAATCTTGGCTGCAGTGCTGCAAAGTGTAAGCTGTAATGAGCTYTATGTAAGTTTTCTGCCACTTATACCCATTGAGAATAAGAAAACTCAAACAAATTTTATTCGTCTGAAAAGCTGTGTGAATGCCTGAAAAGGTATTTTCGTTATGYGGTTATATTACTCCTGATGGCCGTGTTTTCATATCTGATGTTAGCCCAAGAATATCTGCAGAGGACAGACGCAATCAATGTAATTGATCTCACAAAGAGATCTTCATCTCTTTCTCCCCAACTATTCCAACTTCCATATGAGTTACCCAGCTGAAGTTTTGAAACTTTAAACTTTTCCAGTGCATCRGTTGATTCCCTTAAGCTAATAATAAATAGTACAAGACTGAGTTTCTACTGAAATTTATTTAACATTCAGGATTTTTAGTCAAAGCTTTTTCTAACAGTGGTATATGACTGATAGAAAACCAGTCTAAATACAAATCTTCTTTTTCTACRTACAGCTAACAGCAGTAAAGTAACTGTAACATTGACTATTGATATAATTTGTAGGGAAGCTGAAAAAATTTACAACTGAAATAGGAAAAACATGGTGTGTTAGTGTGCCTGTGTATGGGCAGAATGAGGGGGTTATTTTGTATGGTAGTAGCATCAGGAAAGAAAGTGCACACCCAGAAGTTGTGGTCCCTTTGTGCTTGACCATAAATGATTCCCAAGTCTGGGATTACTCAGAGGTTCCCTGTGGAAGGACATTTGCCAGAAGTGTCAAGAGTCATACTATAAATGGCTTTAGGAAAGGTAGATCCTGATCTCTGACGAGAAGGTGATCTGCCTGTGGGTGAGGGAAAGGCTGTGCTGTCTCTCCTGGACTCCAGCAAAGCCTTTGGCCCCATCTCCCACGGCATCTCCTGGAAAAGCTGCAGCCCAGGGCTGGGACAGTTTCCTCCTCTCTGGGTGAGGAACTGGTGATGGCCGGGCCCAGAGAGTGGTGGGGATGGTGCCACATCCAGCTGGGAACGGTCACTGTGGTGTCCCCAGGGGTCAGTGTTGGGGCCAGCCCTGTTTAATGTCTTTATTGGTGATCTGGGTGAGGGGATTGAGTCCACCTGTGGTAAATTCATGGAGGACACCGAGTTGGGTGGGAGTGGGGATGTGCTGGAGGGCAGGAAGGCTCTGCAGAGGGGTCTGGACAGGCTGGGTCCATGGGCTGTGGTCAGTGCTGTGAGGGGCAGCAGGGCCAAGTGCCGGGTTCTGTCCTTGGGTCACACCAAGCCCTGCAGCTCCAGGCTGGGCAGAGGGGCTGGAACGCTGGGAAAGGCCCTTGGGGTGCTGGTGCCAGCGGCTGGACATGAGCCCAGGGGTGATCAGGTGGGCAAGAGGCCAATGGCCCCTGGGCTGTCCCAGCCATGGTGTGGCCACAGCCCCAGGACAGTGTCCATCCCCTGTGCTGGCACTGCTGGGGCACCTCCAGCCCTGGGGACAGCTCTGGGCCCCTCAGGACAGGAGGGACATTGAGGGGCTGGAGCGTGTCCAGGGCAGGGAACGGAGCTGGGGAAGGGTCTGGAGCCCCAGGAGCGGCTGAGGGAGCTGGGAAAGGGGCTCAGCCTGGAGCAAAGGAGGCTCTGGGGGGACCTTGTGGCTCTGCACAACTCCCTGACAGGAGGGGRCAGCCGGGGGGTGGGGCTCTGCTCCAGGGAGCAAGGGATAGAACAAGGGGACACAGTCTTGAGCTGGGCCAGTAGCACTGGAATTTCTGCACAGGAAGGGTTATTGGACATTGGAATGGGCTGCTCAGGGAGGTGCTGGAATCTCCATCCSTGGAGGTGTTGAAGGAAAGACTGGATTGGCACTCAGTTCCATGGTCTAATTGGCACAGTGGATTTGATGACCTCAGAGGTCTCTTCCAACCTAATTGATTCTGATATAAATTATATCAATATGTATATAATGATATAAATGATCTGATATGGGCAGAACGCTATCATTGTATGAGAATGGTCCTTGAGCTTTCTCAATTTATAAATGTCTTGTTGAAACTTGAATGTGAATTTCTTCCTTGTGGATACTAATCCACATCTTTCTGCTCAGTCAGGAATTCAAAGTATTCCACACTGCTAGTCTCTGAAAACATTAATATTCTTGCTTCCTAGGGATTGATAATCTATTCAGATTCTCATCATGGAAGAACAGAATGTAGTGAATTACAGAGATTAAGAGCTAAAAATCATAAAGCAATGCAGTTAGARTTTCTCTCAAAAAGAGGCAATACTGTGTTATGAGTAAGCATAGCCATGTCATGATTGTAGGGGCTGAAACTTCTAGGAAAAAGAGATGAAACACATGAGTTTGTGCTACCTGCAAAGTTAACGAGAAGACTGAAGCACTTTGAAAGTCTGCTCTTGCAAAATGTCTTCTGAAAAAAAAAAAAAGTGTGGTCTTTTATTCCCATCAGCAGTGATCTTGCCAGAAATATCAACTACCACATCCCAGCTGAGGATTTACATTCCTGAAAGRAGCTGTGACCTGGAAAAGGGAGGCTTGGAGCCACACGTTGGCCCTTTGGCTTTCATGGAGAAGTCAGAGCCTGTCACTGACTCAACAACAGCAGCTGGCAATGCTGGGGCATCAGGGACCTGGAAGAGCCCCACATCACTGTGGAGGTTTCTGTCAGCTTGGCAGATTTGGAAAAGCAAAATGAGGCTGCCAACAAAACACATTAATGCATGGTTTAATATTTTTTGTTGTTGTTGTTTTTTGTTGGTAGTGTGCTCCCTTCCCCCTCTCCAGTAAATACAGAAAATTTGCATTTGCTGCTGATGCATTATTGAGTTTCACATCCTGATCAGCATCTTTATAAACTGCAAACAAGACATAATGGTCAACCAGCAATGCCTCATATGATGACACAGTCAATAATGCTAAACTGTGGCTGAATAAACCCTCTGCATTAATCTTGAAATAATTCCCCAAAGAAGAGCATCATTATTATCCAAAACAGAAAAAAAAAAGAACATTAAAAAAAAAAAATCTTCAAATTCACCCTCGGATCAAGAAAAATTGGTCTTTTATTCAAGGCTTAATGATAAAACTTTTTAAATGTTCCCCTTGTGATTTATAAAACCTGACAGCCAGATTTTACTCTGAGATTTWAAAAAAAGCAAATGCTGCATAGACTAGGACAGACAGCAGGTTTATCCAGCAAGGACTTCTACAGGTCACAAGCCCTCAAAAATGTAGAGACCTATGGCTGTGGCTGGTTTGCTCAGARTAAAGACTGGTCAGTGTGGTGTGGCAGAGCATGGCATGGCACAGTGTCCCGAGTGTTTCTTTGCACAAAATGAGCTGGGATTGGCTTATAATAAAATAACAATATCTCTTCATAGAAAGATAAAACTATTGCCCATGAAATGYAAAAATCCAGTGGCTGTGCTTTATTATAAACCCATGACACATCCAGGCACTCATGTATTTTCCTAAAGTACTTAAATAAGCCTTCATGCGCTTCCACAGTGTGTTCAGAGATTGGCTTTTGCTTTGATTTTCACTGAAATGTGACAAACTTTGTTTGCTACGCGGTTCTGCTGCCTCTTGCAAATAATTGTCACTTTGGTAACTCTAGCGAGTGATTAAGGCGAGGCTGGGCTCTGTTTTACCTATTTTGCTCATATTCACCAGCACAGCTGCCTCTTTTTCGCACAAAAATGTCACTGTTTTGCTTTGTTATCCAAAATGGCTCTATGGCAGTTTTGAGGCACTTGTTTTAGCCATTTCAGCTGGAATTATGGAAACAGACAATACATTAGCAAATAACTAAAACCCTGCAATTTTCTGCCTCATGACAGAATCARAAATGATAAGAAACCACTATTTATGGTTACATGCCATCAGAACTCTGCAATCAGACAGAAACTGGTAGACGATTTAGCTTTTGCATTAAAAAACACAATTTCCCACAAATTCAGACTCCAGGCTGAATGTTGTCCTTCAGCAAACAGTTGGAAAGCAAACAAGTAGAAGAGAAAAAAACCCACAGAAGTTATCTCCATAATAAAGATTCACAAGGTTTGGAAGAGAATACAATAAATTAATTTCTCAGTTTTAAAAAATATGACTTACAATGCATAGGATCTGGACAGCAGTATATTTGATTTTTTGCACAGAGAAAATGTCTGGGATGTATCTTCTGCTCCATAGTGCGGAACTGAGGCAAAAAGAAGCARCACAAATGGCCACAAAAGGCTACTCCCAAGGTCAAAGGGAGAATTACTTTGAAAACTGAAATGCAGCTGTCACATTACTTTTTTTTTTAGGTTGGGGGTGGAAAAAAGAAGGTTTTTTTCTCATGTTAAACTCAGTGGGAGAGATCTCAGGACTTTCAAGTGTCTGATGTATTCTAGACACACAAGACCATCCAAGGTGCCCTCATGAGGCCAACAGATGTGACACAGCACCTGCTGGTCTTSTGGCTTTTGAAGCAGCAGCTGGAGACTGGGCAGAGCTCTCTAAAAATGATGCCTCAAAAGATAGTGGCCTTTTCTTCAAAAGGTAGTGGCTTTTTCTTCAAAGAGACATGGACTGGTTTTTTTTTTTTTTTTTAGGGAAGCAATCCAAGATTGGGTTCAATGCCTACAGAAATACTGGAGGAGAAAAAGTAAATGAAACTTGGAAGTGTTTTTATTCCTTCCCCAGTGTTAAAGGAAGCAAAAGTCAGTTTTAATGAATGGAGAGTGAGACCAGAGTGTGATCCTGGGAAAGATCAGTGCAAGCCTTTGCACCTGTATTCACAAGCACTTTAAAGAGAAAAGGTAGAATTTTTTGCTGGGATTAGGTTTTTGACTTCTGTCTTTCTTGTGTGTCCTTTTCTTCATTGTTGTTTTCTTGCTGGTTTGTTTTGTGGGGATCTTTTTCCTTTTTTTACTCAAATGCTTGCTTCTAAAGTAGAGTAGAGCTGAACTGGATCCACTTCATGCAAGTCCTGCCATATATTTTACTAGATATGATTTATTCCCCCTCTCTTTTCCCTGGGTTTGGCAGTGGCATCTAAGAACACACCTCACAAATCCGTAACACCTCTTCTTGCCTGTGCTTCAGCCAGAGATAATACCACCAACAAAAATCTATCCTTCATGGAGCAGGCAAAGAAGCAACAGAGGCAACAAGARAGTCTGGCTGATCTCCATCATGCACATATCAGGCTGTGCAGTGCACCAGAAAATATAGCATATTAATTAATTAACTTACATCACTTTAACTTCACAGTAAGGTTTAATGGTCAGTGTTAACAAAATTGAGTGTGATTTTGCCTATTGCTCGTATAGGAATAACAAGATGTTCTAAAAAAAAAAACCTCCACATATAAATAACCTGTGAGGTTAGCCTGGGCTTTTATTAGAGGATAGAAACACAGACCATACTTTTTCTGGATGACAAAAGATTGCTCGTCCCCACAGGGGAYCTTTTATAGTGTTGTAAATCCTCCATCTGGCATTTAATTCACTTCATTGTTCACRTGTTTGCTGTCTGCTGATGCATTGAATTTTCTTTGCTTTGTTAATATCCATCCATTTGTGAACTGATTTTCTAGATACTGTAGTGGGAGAAGGCCCTTGATGTCATAGTGCTCAAACACTTCTTGTCTGTGGAAAACAAATCTACGTATTCTCTTCTCCTTTAGAAATTGTTTGACTWAAGTGTGAGTATCTTCTGACTAAACCTGTTTTTTCACTACAGGACTTGAGGTTTGGGAACATGGTTTCCTCAGACTCATCAAGGAATTCTCGTTATCCCTAAACTGAAATAATTCACAAGTGCCACAAACACTGACCTTTGGAGGGGTTCCATGGAAATTGTTGGGCATCTAATTAAATTTTTTCATGTTCTTAGGCTGTGCTCCACATTGTCCGAATTTATAGGTGGTAGGGATGTATCTACCTGATAAATCCATTATTCTAAAATAAATTCATGTCCATCCAAACATGTGTAAATGACTCTGAAGAAGGATTCTGTCCRTCTAAATTAAGGCTCTGGAGTCCTTCACTTTCCCCCATTCACCAGAAGCTCTTGGGCTCTTTCACCTGACAGATTAAATGCAAGTGTGAAAATAYCAGTTTTCTCAGCCTGGAGAAATCACAACTGCAGTTTTACTGTTCTGAGACATCAGGATCAAACCAGATTAAAGAATAGTCAGTGACACTGCCACCACCACCTATTTTCGCTTACTTTTGTTTAGGAGAAAGAAATCTTATTGTCACCCTCACTGTTTTGAGCTACCTTTTCTTCCCTGAATTTACCTCTCTTTTCCTTCTTCTTTTATCATTAAAACTGTCCAGGAGCACATTTCCTGCCTCAGTTCCTAAAGTCTCAGGGAAAGGGTGGAGTACTCCTCCCTGGGGGTGTTCAGGGAATGACTGGACATACAAAATGTGTCAGTGTTAAGAGCCATTATTTCATTTTTTTTACCTATTTGTTTATTAAATTAATTTTATTTCATCCCTAGTGTTTTCTTTAGTTATTTTCATTATCTTTGAGGGAATGTGGTCTAACAATCTAGATGTYGGTTAAGTTGCAGAAATTTATCAGTAAAATTTTTGGCTTTTGAAAATGAGACACAGATAAATAAACAACTTTTTCAGCTTTGCTCTTTAAGTTTTTAAGCTGTTCTCTTTTTGTTTTTTTGTTTTTTTTTCTTTTTTTCTTCCTTATCAATAATGGGGAGTCAAAAAGCTTTTGCAATGGGAATAAACTAGAAGCAACTACAAGCTGAGAATATCCTGGAGTGGATTTTAGGAAGTCTCACAGTCCCCTCTCTCTTGAATCTGTCACACTGCGTGACCCATGGCTTTTTGTCCCATCCCTCCTCAGCTGGCAGAGGCCTTTTACAAACACACAGACCTTTGTTACCTCAAAACCTTAGAATTTGCTTCACCATTACATGATTTTACAGYAAATAAGTTTTTAATTAATACTTTGACCTCACTGAAGTCCAAATTCTCCTTGCCAGCCTAAAGAAAATACTGCTTTATATCAAACTTAAGCCTTTCTATTTGATGCAATATGGTGAAAAAAAAAACCATCGTTTGCTTCAGTAACACTGGAAATATCATTTCAATTGAAAATGTCACACCAAAACCTCCAGCATTACCATGTCAAGTCTCTTCATAATTTTTCTTTCCACAGGGAACATTAATATTATAGTCTTTATCCTGGCTTCYGAGATTCTCCATAGTGTGGAAATTCAGAATTGTGACAGGGATAATAATAATTTTCTTTCTGTATTTATTTTTTCTGCCTTCTCTGTTTTGGTTGTGTTCTCTTTGAGGCAGATGCTATATCTTATCAGATGAATTAATTGCAAATTATAAAATAACTGCATGTAAATTTGTTCCACTGGCACTTAGCTGTTACTATGTAAAATATTACTTGTAAAATAAGTACTTTAAAAATGTGAATATTGTTTTTGCCCCATGTAAAGAAATTCCTGAGAAGATTGTAATATGTATGTGAAAAATTAATTTGAGGAAAATTTCCATTCAGTGATTTATAAATATTCTACATTTGCTATATTCTTTATGGAAATACCTTGCAAATGGATTTATAACTGRGGGCTAAAAGTGATTCCTAGTCCATTCCCATATTAGCTGGGGATTATTAATATACATATATTGCAAAACGATGCCAAAACCATAAAGGAAGAAAAACAAAACTCTTCCTTCCAGATCAGATTTTTGAACAAGCTTTGGATAATCACTTGAATGTTTGGACATCCCTCTGAAGCGAAGTTTTTCTGATGTTTATGCCTCATTAATCACAATCGAGAAATTGGAGCAGTTTGTGTTATCTGCAAAAAATACCACAATTCCTTTAATGCAGTTTTCCCCAGCTATTCTGCAACACTGTCAGTTCTGAAGAAGGTGAAACAGGAGAAATAGATATGAGTTAAATTAAATTTTTGCCCTAGTTATTCTCTGAAATTCCATGCAAGCATACATAGGTATATCTCTATATGCTTATATTTACATACATATACTGTGTGTATGTACATATATATAAGTACATGCATAAATTTATTCYTATTGATATGTATTTCTTATTTCTTAAAGAAAACTATTTCTTTGCAAGTATGAATTTCTTCCCTGCCACAGGATGGAGTCACCGCCTCTGAACCGGAATGAAAGCTTCTCTCCCAGCACAGTCCCTGTTTAGGCATTTTTGAACCCAGACATCATCTGTATCTAAACTAGGATGGCCAGGAGCCATGTCTGCCATCTGGCCACCCCTCTGAGGGCTCTGTGTAACAAGCTGGTGCTGCCAGACCTCTTTCTTGCAGRCAGATGTGCACCTTCCACTGACGTCCATGGCTGGCATCAGCCACCAGCCACAGCAGACAGGTCAGTCACTGAGCTGGCACAAGGATTGGGACATTCTCCCAGCCATGGAGGCGTGCTCTCGTGACTTTCTGCACTGAGGGGCASGTTAAAGAGAGGGTGGGATGTCCTGCTGACACAGGAACGTTAGGGCATATCACTGTGGAGTCAACAAAAGGGTTCTGGTTGGCTTCAGGTTTTGCCCCACATTTTATGTGACAGTTGTCAAATATTGCAAACTCCGGACCACTTTTCTGACTGCTGGATTAAGTTTATCTCACTCCCCCCATTTCCTTTTCAATTTGGAGAGCATCATGGACCTGCCTAAGGGATAACCATCAACAGATGAAAGGAAACTGTGGTGGGACTTGGCAATCATATACATTGCTTTCTGTCTTCCCATTGCAAGTTTTCATGATCTCACTTCCTTATTGGCAATGTTTTGTTTCCAAAACCTAATTTCTGGGCTGTGTAGCATTTTCAAGGATTGCACTCTTTTATATTTTTTTTCCCCCTTTCTTTCTTCTTTTTCCTCTGGATCCAAGCTTATCCTACATGTCTAGGAAGGATGTGGATGAGGAACTGAGCATATAATTGCCACAAAGTGTATTAAAATTCACTGCTATAAACTTGTGGTTCTTCAGCACAAGCTGCTGTAGTGCAGACATTCAGCTTTAGTTCAGGCAAAAACTGTGAAAGACTGATGGATATCCTTAACCAAATCCATGTTACACAGTGGAACAGGATGAAAGGATACCTGAACAGTATATCCTTATACACAGGAGCAAAAAAACACCTCACCTGAGATTGTGTGTTGTAATAATGTAAAATATGATGTATTCTGAGTGATCAGGGATGMCTGGCGCTGGACTGGAATGTCTGTAGAGTCTTGGAGCGCTGTTAGTGCGCAGTGGTTTTATATGATAGGTATGTAAAGATAATAGATGGACTCCAAGATCTCAAACTTTTGCCCTTTCCATCTAGGAGTGAAAAGAAGTGGCCTGTGCCTTTAATTCAACTCATGCAAAGCCTGGAAAAGCTGAGGATGCTGCTGCACACGCTCTTTCCTTAGGAGAAACAGAAGGGATGCGCAGGCATGAGAAGTTAGTCCTGGAAACAAATTCCCAGAAAATCCTGCAAGGCAAGCAAAGCCCAAGTACAAGTCTGTATGGAATAAATACAGTAATAAGAAAAAAAAAAAAAAAAAAAAAAAAAAAAAAAACCAAACTAAAAACCCTAAAAAAAAGCTATTCATTTTAGTCTCAGATGGAAAATGCTAACTGTTAACTTACTGGGGAACCCAGAGCAGAGCTGCCCTATGATAGATGGAGCCTCACAGAGACAGATWTGAGAGAAGCCTGAACACAAACACATAAATCAGGGGTTACATCAAGCTGAGATCATGATAAATATGTTCTGAAYATTTCTACTGGGCAAACTTCAGTTTGAGATTTAGGGAGCATGTAATAGACCAGAATTAAAAGACAGCAGCACCTAAAACTCTCTGTATCCTGGGGGCTTGGAAGGAATGTTTGCTGTGTCCCTGGCTCCTGAAGCAGGGTGACACGAGGCACCAAGGAGCATTTTCCCTCGGGGCAGGTGGGTGTGGGTGTGTTTTATCAGAGCGTGGCTGTGCTGCCTGAAAGTCGAAGCAGAGAGCAGGGTGGCTTTGCCAGTGCAGATGAACCTCAGCAGTGGTGATGCACTCGGTTTGGATGGGAGGCTGCTGCTCAGCTATGCGATCACATGGTTCTTCATGCTGAGAAATTAAAATGACAGGCTCAACAGCAGCAGTAGCCAGAAATATCTTCCTCCTGTGGATTTCAATGTGATATRAAGATATCTAATGTTGATTTGATAACTAGCTCATAACCTTCTCTGTCTCAATTCAAAGCAGCTTCCTAGGCAGTAGTTCTTAGGTAATAAGAAGGAGAAAGAGGAAAATACTGGGGGGGAAAAAACAATTCCCAAAGCCCCTTCAGCAGCTGCTTTTCTTTGTTAAGAGGGAGATGCAGAGTATGAAGAATGCTAAACACGTGAACAGAGAGTATTCCAACTTATTAGGCTTTAGCAAAGTCTCTGGAATTTAGAGGAATCCCAGGAATGTTTGACATCTTTTCTTTTCCTGTATCTTCACCTAATAAGAGCCTGAGTTTTTAACAGGCAGTGGAAACTTAGACATTTTTTTTTCTCATTTTAATAGTACTCTACAGTACATCCACATGAAATTGAGACATCAGCAGAGAGGGTTTAATTTGAAGCACAGAGTCATTTAAATCAGCCCAGTGAAATCAGAGCCTAGAGATAACAATACTTTCTGATATTTGAAGGAAATTCTTATTAGTCTACCTATTTTTAAYTTGAATGGACTAATGGCAGATGGAAGGGGGTTCTCTCAACATCTGTGGCTGCAAAGAAAATGTGGCAAAGGTCTCCTGCTGGTCCATGCTAGCAAGAGGGACTTTTTCACAAGTCAGGCCTTGGTGGTGATGGGTGCCAGCTCTGCTGCAGCTCCGATGTGGTGCAGAGGATCCTGGCAGTTTGCCCCAGATGCCACCTTTCCCTTCTCAGTGCCATTCCTAAATAGAAATTCCTTCSATTAATGTATGATTTCATCGCAGAACAAAACAGAGAGAGCACCGCAGGAAACAAAGAGCCTCTGGTGAATCACAGGAGAATTTTTACAAATACACCCACATCCACGYCACCCCTCCAGTTCATAGAACCAGTCAGTGAGAAGTACACTGCAAGGGGCACAACAGATGGAGAGCACTGGATAGATCATCTGGCACAATTCCCAGTGTGGGATTGCTCCCTTAGGTTAATTTTCTAACATTTTGTCCAGTCTTGTATGACTCAATGAGAAAGCTGAACAAAGAAATCAAGCAAAAAGAAAAAAACAAACAAACAAACAAACAAATATACAAAAACAACAATAACAACAACAAAAACAAGAAAAGCAGGAAGAAAAAAAAAAAAGATAAGGCTAGAAAAATTAAGAAAAGTAGAATAGAAGCAAAAGCAAATATTTTGGAAATTATTCCAAAGCACCAGTAGCAAACATGGAAGTTTCAACATTTTCTTCTGTCTTCTGTCATTTTCTTTCATAGTTTTTSATGAACACTGACTTTGTTTTAAATGTATATTCACCATCTCATGGCTGTAGCTCTAGTCAGAGTGGAAAAATATGTACTTTCYACTGTGGCTTTTTCCCCCAGTTTTCCCCTCCACCCAAAATATCTGGATAAAACTGAATGTCAAAATTTTAAAAATATTGACATCCCAACCTGGAAGAAATCTTTGTGAAGCTAGTGAACATGAGAATGCTACTTATTTGAACATATGTGTCTTCTTTAGAAAGTGATGAATGTATCTCAATGTCTTTGTTRATGGGAGTGGAAATCTCCACTCTCAGTGAGGATGACTGAAGGAAGGGAAGGTRAAAGTTGCAGCCTTTGTTGCAGTTGAGTTTAAGCTGTGCCATGGACTGAACAAACCMGGAACAGCAGAACACCAGGATCTCTAGAACCTCGAATGTAAGAACGTGCTTTCACTGCCTTTAAGGATTTCAGGAAGGAAGAACAAAAAAGAAATAACTGTTCTGGACTCCTTCCATGTGTGCAAGACCTCAACTACTGCTGTAAAGTTGGGCTAAGTAGCTGCTGTTGTAAGTTATGGGTGGTCATTCTGAACTTCATATGTATCAGTACATTTAAAAGTAATTAATTTTCTGTTATTTTAATTATTCACTGCCATTTCTGTGCTTTCCTTGTAACTTCATTGGCAGAGTAAAACATACCGAATATCTCAGTAGGACATGGGAGTAGATAAACTTCTCAAGCATGTTGTAAGCTCTTCACAGRCAAGAAAATCTATCATGTTTGTTTAAGCTCCATTCCACTCATCCACTTTTTGGGAAAGATTGGGAACAGGTTTAGTTTTCAGAAGCAGATGTTATCTGCTAAGTGCCAGACCTGTAGGTGGTGGAGGTGCAAAGAACACAGGACTCTTCTTCAGCCCAGACACCAKCATATCCTTGAGCAACCCGTTCACATAATTTTGCTGTTTTCAAAACCCTCTGACCCATTTCTGGACCAAGTTGGTGTTGGCATCTCCAAACCAGGACTCTGAGCAAACCCCAGGCTCTGCAGCAAGTCAGGGATGAGCAAGGCTGCTGCCTGCACACCCTGCTGTGCAGGGAGAGCRTGGCATGGATTCTCCACATGATGTAATTTTAAAACCTCTGATTGTACTTTTACTTCTTTGAGGCAAGGATATGTGCAATCATCATCACACGGCATGAATATTAAGGTCAGATGCAATCTCCTGCTGTTAGAGTAGGAGTTGGCTTACTCACAGCTCACCTACTTTTCCAGAGCTGATTACAGCAATTACTGGAAAAAACACAGCTCTCTTACAGCCTGGTCCCAAGCATTTTCCTTCTTAAGAAAGCAGGCTGCTAAGGTGCTCCACCTCATCAATTATAATTAGCCATCTCTTTCCTTCAAGTGGTTTATATAAATGGAAATTCATTAAAGTGCTGAATCATAATGCTAATTGCAAAGTTAATTTTATCCAGGCAGACTTCTAAGCCACTGGCATTAAAGGAGAATTATTATTATTTTTCCACCCCTGTAACTGGAATGTACCACACATCATATTCTCTYGGCAACAATGAAATCTATTTGTGAGCTTGAGCTGAGTGGTGTTGCTTTACTTTCCCACAGATCTGTATCTTTTTATATGAGACCGAAGGTTCTCAAAGGCAGGGAGCTTGGCTAGGATTATCTAGCAAAAACTTCAATTTATATTGATTCATATCAGTTCACTGTCGACTCTCTAGGGTTTGGGGATTTATTTTTCCTAAGCTAAATTTATGTTTTCCACAATGGAATTTCTGGTCCTCAGCAATGTACTGRCTGAATTATTCTTATTTAGCAGACTTGTGCAGTGTGTCCCTCACAGAGGGTGGGTAATGTGATGTGATCTCTGTCATTTCTCTGTGATCACTCTGGATTTCAGACTACTCTAGTAAATTAAATGATATTAAAAGAAGGTAATTCAAGGCAATTAAATTATTTTGGGCTTTCCTAAATGATTGGGCTTTGAGGTACTTGAAGGGTGTAGCAACATCACAGAAATTTAGGTCATTATTTTAATATGAAGCAGTGACTGGCTGACCTGGGATTACTGCTGCTGGGATTCCCTGTTTCTCTAAACAAAAAAAAAAAAAAAAAA
>NW_026623947.1:55789-57847 GCF_030028575.1 Malurus melanocephalus
AAAAAAAAAACTCCACAAACCAGAACCCCAACCAAAATATCATTAGATTTACAACAACAGAGGAAGATAAAAAGAAAAAAAAAAAAACTCCACAAACCAGAACCCCAACCAAAATATCATTAGATTTACAACAACAGAGGAAGATTTTGTGTGGTTTTGTGAATGTTGTAGCTTGACTGGTGCATTGATTGCTTCTCTTGAAAAGATGTCCTGCCCCAGCTACAGATATTTATTTTCTACTATGCTTTTTCCTTTTCCAAGTATCCATTGTTCTTCATGGAATCTTTCCCATGCCCCCTAGGTACAAATCACAGAATTATTTAAATTCGAAAAGACCTTTTAGATCATTGAGTGCAATCTTTGACCAATCCCCATCTTGTCAACCAAGGCCAGTGCACTGAGTGTCACATCCAGTAGTTTCTTGTACATCTCCAGAAATGATGACTTCACCACATCCCTGGGGGTTAGATTTACTATTTTATTTACTGATTTACTATTTTACAGCTACTGTCATTAGTTATCTCAACAGGTGTAGGCATATCAGTAGGTGGATGGATAGGTATAGCTATCCAGACAGCCCTAACTTTGACCAATTATTTTATTTACTCTCTGAACCATTCAGGCATGAACAAGTTCCAGTCCAAAAGGTGTGTACACAGCTGTCTTAGAGACAACGTATTTTTGYTCAGCTCATGACTGGATTCTGTACCAAAATGTCTCAGAGATGTCCTCCTTGGTGCATCTGCAGAGAAACCATTCATCTGCCTGTGTTCAGTGACAAAAACAGTTTCTGTGTCACCAAGGTACAGGGACCAGCCCTCCTGGAGGCTGCCTTCAAGGAGAGCTGCTTCAAGGACATGCAGACACAATTTTGCACTGAGATGATCAACTGCTGYCACTAAAGGGCTTTCAGTATGGAGAAAGTTGCATCTCCTGCCTGAAACAAAGAGATTTTCATTTTCTCACTCACCATCTCATTRCTTTTATATATTCCCATATTTATGCATGTATTTATTTATTTGCATGATCAGTTGATTTATTTGAGCATCTAAGCTGGATTTAATTTTTGGGCACTTAGTAAAATACTTTCTAAATCAGTGTTGTGTTTCCCTGATAAGGGAAAGGGAAGAATAAAATGTTCTACTGGAGACCTCCACTTGAGATCTCTCTACCAAAAGTTTGAGTATCTGAATAAAGAAAATGATGTCTTGTTTGGGTGGGTGAAAAACTTACCCCACTTACGGGTACTGCTGGAGGGAGGTTTCCAGCCTCATTGGTGGTTTCCACAGAGCTTTTAGAAAGTCCTTACCAGCACTTTTGGTTTGCACTCATGGTTCCTTTCTCTAGCCCATGTTACATTTTKAATAAAAATGCTGAGAATTTCTACTGCTCCGTCTACAAGACACTGCTTAAATTGATTTTTTTTTTTTCCAGAAGCCAGACAGTTTCTAGCTAAACAAAAGTCTTGAGGACCTAATGGCTTCAACTGCCACCATTTTATAAAATGGAATACAATTTTTTAATAGAATGATTTGTGGTTATTCGGTGGTGAGCAATATTGATTTCTCTCTGTGTCCCTTTGCTTGCTCAATTGCTTCCATAATACTAAATGCATAATGTATGTTAAACAGSCTTGGCACATCCTGAAGTTTTGTTTTTACATGCTCTGTGATATATTGCTTACAATTTGTCTCTGGAAACCACAGAAAGCTCCATAAGTAAATCCTGTAAATTTTTGCTGTAGTGTCTTTTGAAGCAATTTYGTGTTTATTTAGAGATGAGAAATTAAGACAACCAAAAATAAAAAAAAAAAACCCAACCAAACAAAAAAGGAATGAGAGAAAGAAAACAGAAAACTTTCCTAAGAGATTCCTGAGAAGCTGGAGAAGAGATTTCAGTTGCATCAATATTTTATTATATCTTGGTTCTTTTTTTTTTTTTTTTAGTTGCCGAGGGTAAAAGGTTCAAGCTTGCAAAATCAAACAAAATTCCAAACTTATTTGAATAACCACTTTGAGAAAGGAGACAGGAAATAAAATTTCCTTTTCCTTTTTCCCT
>NW_026623947.1:57956-70198 GCF_030028575.1 Malurus melanocephalus
TTGTTGTTGGTTGTTGTTGTTGTTGTTGTTGTTGTTGTTTGGGTTCTGTTAGCAACACAGATTAACTAAGGCGAAAATTAGATTATCTCAAGGTCCACTCCAAGGACCAACTCCCAGTTCCTCATCAGGGACACCCTCATGGTGGAACCTGTCCTGGAGATGGGCAAATAAGAGTGTGATATCTACCTTTCAGCACGTTCCCATAGACTTAGAAGTCCTCTGTAAATGAGATTTGTAACTGGAATTCATGTTCGATGGAGGAGAAAAGCAAATCTACTAGTTCAGCTTTGCTTTCAGAATTTTACTTAGATATATTTATTTGTAGGCTGGTCTCCATAGCCTTTATATATTYAATAAAGAGAAAGAAACCACAGTACAACTCAGAGACCTTAAATTAGACTTTTACTACCCATCATTTATCTGTGAGGCCTGTGGCTACTACACACCTAACACAAGCACATAAAGCAGGGTCCAGAATTCAATGCTGTAAATTTTCATGGTACTTYCTTAGCAAAGATTGTAATTTCCAGTGTATCACTTGGTTTTTATATTATTTCAGAGCTTGTTGATGGCCTAAGATAGACTAGGTATTTTAACAAAAAATGACCCTCATGAGGATTTATAAGGCCAAATCTAAGTGACTTCAAACACTGGAAAATATGAGAATTGCTTTGATTTGCAGGCTTTGTTAATGGAGAAAGCCAGAGAGAATGTAATTTAGACTTTAGTGATAGATCAAAAGGGTGCTGTGAACATGCCTCTAATAGCTAATGATGATAAAGAATTCAGGGAAATGTTCACATCATCCAAAGGATTTATTAGATTTCACCCAGTCTACTTTTTCATCTTCTGTAAAACTCATTTACTAAAGGCTTTAAGTGTGAAATTGCTTGTTTTCTAAATTATGGGGATACAAGATCGAACTATTCCATATGATGTAGTATGGAAGCAAAAAAAATAATGCACCTAAAAATAAAATAAGAAAACCAAACCAACTGTAAAAATAAATAAGGTGAGGATTCAGTGTTTTTGCAAACATAATGGGGAGCCTAATTATCACTCTTGTTAGGTGGACATAATAGGAGAGATGGAGAGGATTTCCCTGGAGTGACAGGACTAGAGGGAATGGCTTCAAACCAAGAGTAGATTTTGATAAGATATTTAGAAAAATTCCTCCCTCTGAGAGTGGCTGCCCCATCCCACTGCCAGGGTGGATGGGGYTTGGAATGGTCTGGGATAGTGGAAACTGTCCCTGCCAAGGCAGGAGGGTTGGAATGAGGTGATSYTTAAGATGCCACACWTCAAATATTTTGGTYCTCTGCSTTGGGTGAGYTCCACTGGCAGTTCCATCCTGCAGTTCTTCATTCTGGGACAGTGCAGGAATGAAAATCCAAACAAATAGGGGAAGCAAAGCTGGAGGCTTTAGTTTGTGCCTTTCAGAGTGACTCTCAGCTCCTGTGTAACTTGAATTTTGAAGTGAGACTCTGATGATCATCCTGGGCACAGAGACCCTAGGCATGAACATTTGCTGCTGCACAAGAAGCCAAAGTCTTAACAGTTTCTAGTAAAAAGGTCCAGCCTCCATTATTTTCAAGCACACACTCCTTGAATAGTAAAAGTACACCCTTACTTTGTGTATCCTTGATTGCTCATTAGATAGCAAAAGACCTTTTCCATTGGCAAAAGCAAAGCTATTTGCAAGAAACCCATTTAATTCTCACTGCTGAATYTGATGTGGGTTTAGATTTAATAAACATGTACTAAAAACAAAATAGTGGTCACTGAGTGTTTGATCCTTAGGTACCAGGGGGTCAGGTAATTTTCATGCTAGTATAAGCAGCAGAGAATTGAGAACTTCCTAGAAAAGCTATAAACCACTGTTGTTGCTGATAATGATAGTTAGTCTAGTTTGGCTTGGACTAAAAGGATCAAAAACGCTCCATTTGAGATAGCACCTAAATTTTTAACTTTTTTTTTGTTGTTGTTGTTGTTTTTTGGTTTTTTTCCCCCCTTAAAATTGTAGTTTTAAAAGAAGGACTTGTAATTTGTAAATTGATTATTTTCTTGCTAATTTAAAACTGTCTTGCTGTTCAGGAGCTTCATAGTGCCCAGCATGTTCTAGGACATCTTTTAATACAAGTGAAATAAAAAAAGTAACAGCAGCAGACCTGGTTATGACTGGGTACTAAAATTTTAAAAATATCAGCTCCCGCCACCATATAACCATATAACCAACCAACTGATACAATCCTAAAACAACAAAAATAACAGTATGCTGAGAGAGCCTATTGCAGTGGCAACATCTGTCTTAATTATGTAAATGGAAGGCTATCATCAAGCATCAAGTTCTCTTTATAAAACCTCAGAGACAGCCAATTTGTATCACTTAGATAACTGCATTTCACATGTGCAAGCTGCATTTAAAAGCACACATCCTTTACGTATCAGTTGTGAACTGAGAGTTACAATGCTGGCATTCCCTGGTAGGAAACATAATGGGAAGCACAAGGATTCCCTGGGGAACTTTGACAAAATGCTTCAAAAGGGTAGAATTTAGAGATGCTTTCCCTGTCTGATGCTATTGCACATTTCATTTCCAATGAGAAAAGTTATTTCAGCGGAGGTGAGTGTATTGGCTAAGCTATCACCAGTGTGTGGTACCTACAATTTTGAGTAAATTTAGATTAAGAGGCTTTCATGATTCAGTATATTTCTGAGCTGCCTTATGACTTTGAGGAAAATATTGTGMTGTCAAGCAGCTTCTGATCTCCTGCCCTGTAAGCAAGTTCCTCTGGAATCAGAAATGTGCCCTCAAAAATGGTGGGCTGCTKGTGTTCACATAGTAAATTAAGTGTAGCAGTGTTTGCATTTGTGTTTGGACAGTTAGTCAGATCCTTATCTGTTAAAAAATATCTTCCCACCACAGAATTTGTGCTGTCCTCACAAACCACAGCTCAACACCACGGCTGAAGGGGGAAGGCAGCAGAGTTGGCCTGACCTTCTTGTGACATGTGGTGCAGCAGTGTGTCACCGTGTGTGAACCARCAGCACCAGGTTATGCTGGGCAACTTGATTTATTTATGAAATCCAGTGAGGAACTCAACAGTTTATACCTCTGATCCTGATGTTTCAGGTTAAACCTATAGTTGGACATTCCTGACTTTCTGACAGGGTTAACTCCTGGAAGAAAATTCCTGGCTCCCCCAGGCTGTTTTTGGAACTWCTACAAGCACCCATCCCATCACCTGCTGAGCAGTGGCACAAACTGATGATCTGAGACGAGAGATAATTCCCAGCATAAAACCCCAAGTTGTGTTTTGCCTCTTCCTTGCTTTAGTAAAGAATATTTTCCCAAATTAACCAACTGATTTTTGGCTGTAACCCCATCAGTGGATCATTTAGTTCCCCCAATGGGTTGTTGTGGGGTTGTTGTGTTTGTTTAAAAATGAATGGCACTGCAACCTGAAGTCCACAGTTATGCTTTAGGGCATGGCTGCTATTATGCTGTCTCCTTGAATTATGTTTTTCTGCTTGGCACTTCTTTCCATATTCCCTGATTTTTCCTTGTTCTTATAGTTATCTTCTGCAAAATCRGGGCTCTGGTGGCAGATACTCCTTCCTGCTTTCCACAGCTTCTAAATACCTCAAATCCTGGGCAATTTCATACCTTGATTTTAGCTTTTCACCCTTCTCTCTTGTTTCATATATCATTGATTTAGGAAAATGGACCTGCTAGGCTGGGTTATGCTRTTCATTCCTGATGTAATGATTAAATGTGAGAAGAACTCCAGTGGCTTCTTTCATATCAGAACTGATATATCTGCAGATCTCTTATGGATCATTTTTGGTACCTCCTTCAGGACTGATTCCTGGAGAGGTACCCATTCATTTCTCCTGTCAAAATTCATGTTGTATTGGTCATGTGAGTTCCTGGAGTACATCTTTAAAAATATTCTGATCACAGATATTAAGATTCTCCCTTGAATTATACACCCATCCCTGTTTCTGGTCCCTCTCTACTCCACTCCCCACAAAAAAGTCGGCATCAGCTCTGATTTTCAGCCGATCCCCCTTAAACATATTTCATCGCCTTAATTACCTAACAAACAAAGCAAAATTATTACAATGAAAAGAAAACAATAGACAATCCCCACTCTGCTCTATATTCTCTSTTCAGGATTCCTGCTAATGAGCAAAACTGGTGGTTTTATATTTCTGTGACAAGACAATTTGTGGCTCAGTGTTTCCTGCACTGCCTGAGCACATTTGTCATAGTCCAGAGTCCACTACACTCAGACAGGAATGTCGGGGAAAAAGCAAGTGAATTATAGTTTGACTTAGGTTAAGGTTAGACCTCTAAGTTGGCAGAGAGATAAGTCCTGGGTAAACTAGACAGCTGTGGTCAAAATGGGCAACTAAAGTGCCTAGGGATCTTCAAAAAAAATCTGTACAGCTCCTAGATTTAACCTTTACAAGGCAGCAGAGGCACTCAGGAAAATGTGAGGGGTGGATGAGCAATAGGAAAGGTGAATCACGGAGCAGGACTAGACTGCTTAATCCACATCCTCACATAACACAGAGGAATTGAGTCTGTGCTGACTGAAGAGGGTTGCACCTCAGAACTGAGGAGCAGATGTAATTCCTCTTGAATTAAATAATCAAATCAAGACCTAAATAAAAGAAAAAAAAAAAATCAGGCTTTGCTTTCAGGTACAGTTTATGTAACAAAGCCTGGGAACAATACCTGGGACGTGAAATGAGAAGAGAGGCACAAAAAGRCTGGTATTCTGTCAGCAATTCCTTTTTGCTGGAGAAAATCTGAAAGCAAATATGACAGACAGCTGACAGACCTCTGGAGTCCAGATGCTTTGGTCAAAGSATTTTAGATAAATTTAAGAGATTGTAATTACAACATGAGGTATTTACATAAGAATATACTGATTCAAACAACAGACTAACAAACAGTACCCACGAKGCAGAGCTGTGAATATGAATAAGTGAGTGAGTAAGAAATGGTGAGCTCTTATTGATCATCAAGTCCTTCCTGGAAGGTCTGCAGATCACTCACTCATAAAGAGATTCATTCCTCAAATATATTCATCTTAAAGMAGTAGACACCTACCTACAAAGAGCAGTCTGTATATGAGTTAGGTATCCAAGCTGTCATTGCCATCAGTGGRTATCAAGTCAATGTATAAAATTAAATACAGACACTCATCTGGTCAAATTTAGGTGCCTACTTTGATTTTCTGCCCAGAATGCAACATTTAGCCATATGTTTCTGATAATAAACACTCTTAAGAGAAATTCTTAGAATTCTTAAGAGAAAAGGCACCTATCTTGGTTGAAAACTAAAAATTAGCTGATAATTGAGCTAATTATCCTTACTGCTATCCTATCCCTTAAAGAAAATTTCACTGCAAGTTCACTGCAACTACTGACAAAAGAGTCAAGTCAGCTCCGTTTCTGAGGTCTGATGGTTTGGCAATGAGAGACAAGTTTAATGCTCCCTGGTAAAGTGCAAGAGGAGCTCTTTGTGGTAAGAAATGGGACAAAAATGGATGGAATTTGGGACTTGACGCATTAGAAAGGATAACTGTATATTTACAGAGTCTGAGTTAGACTTTCTTTCACTCCATATCTTCRGAGATGTTTTCTTTCCTTTGCCTTTTTTCTTTTTTTTCTTCCCCCAACTACCAGAATGTCTCACTGGTGTATTCTTCAGCCAACATCTGAAAACAAACCACACTCCACATGAGATATTTTAGGAAAACATTTAAATATGTCCCCCTGTAACTGGAGGAAATGTGTGCTTTCAGTGCATTCCTAATARTGAGAGTTTTAGCACAGCCTCACAGCAGCACTCCAGGATTTTGTTTTCTTTAGAGAAAACAAAATACAAAATAAAATATAGCTGTTATAAACTGTTAATTATAGTTTATAATAGTAATAATCCCAAAGAACTTGATCATTACTGTAGTTAATGATCAGTTTGTTAGGGTTTAACTGCCTTTACTTCCATCTAGGGATACCTAATTAGCAAACCAGTCATTAAATACTAGTAATGACTAATTATTTGAGGATTAAAAGCTTAAATATAAATAAAAGTGAGATTGAGACTCTTAAAATTAATGCATTAATGTATCCCTTCCTCAGCATGAGTTACAGGCTACATCCTGTCCTTATGACTAGCCCAATTTCTATAAGGTTTTAATTCCCACTAAATGAGTTTCATTTTTTAATAATCTCTCCAGATGCCTAATTCACATGCATATTGGCCATTGTTTCAGAAGCCCAAATCTTTCCATTTAGAGTGCCCTCAATATTGCTGAAATTGTTAATTTCTTTTCAGTGCTCAGCATGTTTTTTGGAGGGGCTTTAAAGCCTCTTTTGATCTCCTTGGTTTTCACATTCCTGGCCACATCAAGTYAAGCTGCCTTCAATTAGCATGGAAAATATTATTTGCTGTGCAAGGCATCAAATGTACTCACACAGCTGTATCAGGATGATCAGGAAAAGGCAAAAGAGGGCAAATAAAGCAGGGATCAGGCTGAGACTTTTAGTTAGTGCAGAACCAGGTGCTGTGTGTGTGGCAGCAGAATGACAAAGGCAGGATAGRCCCAGTTTGTCACAACAGAGAAAACCTGGGTGCATAGATACAGTCCAGCTAGGATAAATATCCTCAAATATGTGGGTTTATCCAGAGCAAAAAACATAGAGTGTCTGCAGGCCACTGAAGTCTTACAGATAGAGGTTAAATGTAATTTAAGTAGGGCAAAATATTCTCCAGCTTGCACATCAGTTTACTTTTAACTCGTGTCTATTTAACCAAACCTATCTGCTTTACAAATGAACCATAAATAAACTTCACAGTGTTTCCACAAGGGACCTCCCAGCCAAGGCAAAAGCAAAGTTAAATTTGACAAACCAGGAAATTGTGTCATTTGTCCTCAATCTAACTACAAAGGTACGGTAAACTACATAACCCAGCTATTTAAATGTGATGGCTGAATAATCCCAAGACTAATTCATACTTCAGGAATGGTTACAGGTGCCAAGGCACTGCAGGGAGACAGCTTATATATCAAGAGAAAACTATTGTGCAGGATTTGTGCAATCCTTCCTTCTTTCCCTGAGTTATTCTGAAGTATTTCAGTGGGAGTCTCTTGGGAATATTTTGTGTCAAACAATAAAGTTTCCCTTCACTCTTTTTTCTATATGATATTTGTTTAATAAACCCCAGGACACACTCTGTTTATAGGACTTATAATTGCTCTATTGAAGTTAGTGAATCCATAACTTCTTAATCTAGTTTTTAACCTAAACCCTGTGAGAAATTATATTGAAAAGATGCATAGTTTTTTCCATGTTCCTGTTCTTGTGACTTTTCATGGCAGAAGTATAATTCACCATGTTTTTTCACACACATAAATTAAACCCATCATCTCTTTTTTTCTTTTTGAATGTTGAGTTAATGTTTCCAGCAGCAGAAGGTCATTTTTTCAGCTGGTCAGTTAGAACACACACAAACAGAGGTTTTTGCTTCTTCAGAGAAACTCTAGTTATTAATCCTCTCTGGTTGGGTTTCATGTGAGAAAACATAGACACAAAACTCAGATGAACAATGCTGCCAAAATACCCATTTTKTTCAATACTGACTAGAGTGAATAATGCAAATTCACACATATCAATAGTACAGCCTGTGTTTCCAAAATAATTTCTATTGATGAGACATGATGGAATAAATTTGATCTATTTTCTTTCTGTTTAAGTTTTACTAGCTCAAAGTTAATTCTAAGGTATTGTTGGTGGAATGGGAAAGAAGGCATGAATAACAAATAAAAGCTATCTTTTTTCTTTTGACCCTGAACTGTAGTTTTTTTTTTGTTCCATGTTGGCTTATGCAATCTCCAGACTGTTCCCAGGCATTGAAAAAGTGTCAGAAAGAGGCTTTAGTGGAATGACTCCATGTTTACATCACAATCAACTGGCAGGTACRACCAGCATGTGTGATGGTGTCACTTGGTGGAAAACAGACAGCCACGAAATCAGGCTTGCCTCTGATGAGTCTGTCATGTGTGAAAAACTAATTTCTGAACATTCATACTTTGTTTTCATTTATATTATAACAATACTTATTATATRTAATATAATTTATATTATGATTTATGACATTTTTAATATAAAGCATTTATAATTGTAGGGAGTCTGTGTGTATGTGAACATTTGTTGTGTTAAACAGCCTTCCTGAGAAGAGATTGACAATGTGCCATCCTCCCTTCTCTGGTCTGTGCTGCCTTGGTCGGGGGCTCAGAGTGGGAAATAAAGATCCTTTCTTACTCCAGTGGTGGATTTGTAGCTTTCCATTCATGAGTGCTCCAAATGGAGCTTTCTCCTGGTTGTAGCAAAGACTCAGGTGTCTGAAGGAGCGCAGAGCATTTGTTTCCCCCTGAGAGGTGCGTGGTATCACGGCAGCTCAGCACCATTAGCATTCACTGCTAGGGGGAAGAGAGAGCCCTTCTACCTTCATTGATCTCTGTCTGATATGCTTAATGAAAAAATACATCGAATATGATAACACCGCCTTAAGGAACAGAGGTAATTATTCAATTTCTGTGTGTTGAGAATAACTTGCTTCCTTCTTTGCTATACATCAGAAAAGGAGAATGCTATAAGCACATTTTCTCTTTCTTTTCTTTTYTCTTTTCTTCTTTCTTTTTTTCCCSCTCCTATTCTTMCCCCTTCAARTAAAATATCTTCACCACCTTTTTCTGGTCTGCTGTGACCAGGTGCTATTGAACTGTGATGTGTGGAACAGGGCAAATGTGAGCAGTGGTTAATTGGTGAAGGGCTCTGAGCTGCTGTGGCTGTTCTGCACAGCGGGGTTGGGGTCCTGTCCATCATGCTGAAGGGAAGCAGCCGGCTTTAACCCTTCCCTTCCCCATCCACACACTTTCCACCAGCCTTMTTTAAATAATTAATAATTTTCTCCAGGAGTTTTCTGCATTCCACAGGTGTTCAAAGCTCTGCTAACACACCTGCTGTTGAGCTCTCTGTGGTGTGGAAATCTCTTTGCCAGCATGACCAACATATTGAGAGAGAGGTGATTCTCCMTCTCTGCTCTGCTCTTTTGAGGGYKYTCTCAGCAGTACTTCATCCACCTCCAGGAAGGATTTGGAGCTGCTGGAGTGGTCCAGAGGAGGCCACAAAGATTCTCAGAGGGCTGAAGACCTTCTGGTCTGGAATCAGGCTGGGAGAGCTGGAGGTGTTTACCTGGAGAAGGCTCCTGGGAGACCTCAGAGCAACATCTGTGCCTAAAGGGGCTCCAGGAGAGCTGGAGAGGGACTTTGGACAGGAATGGAGGGATGGGACAAGAGGGAAGGGCTTCACACCAGCACAGGGTGGGATTAGGTTAGACACTAGGAAGGAATTTTGTACTGTGAGGATGGTGAGGCCCTGGCACAGGCTGCCCAGGGAAGTTGTGGATGCCCCATCTGGGATGATGGGGTTGGATGGGGTTTGGAGGAACCTGGATCTATGGGAAGGTGATCCTACCCCTGGAACTTGATGGTCCCTAAATTCCCTTCCAACACAAGCTGTTGTGTGACTGCATGGCTCTGTGGTTGGTAACACTGCTGCAGATTGGAAAAGCACAAAAACACCAGACAAAGTGTGAATGGCTGGAACCATAGTAAAAGATGAGTTTCTCTTGATCTTCCCACGAGGTTATTTTGTCTCTGTTCTCCATTTATATGACWGGCTTTGGATTTTGGTATATCACATGTTAGCAGAGCCACACAGGACAGAGAAACATCTCAGTTGAAATGAAARTCAGGGAAGTGATTTGCCAGTTCTTTCCATAAAAGACCTTCTGTTAATATCGCTCTTTATTTCTGACTTCGTGCAGTACTGAGCTGAGATTTCCTTTACAATATTGAAATGTCCTTAAGGGAGATCATCTTTAGTAGCAGCTTCAGAGAAAGCTCCTTTCCCCGCACATATGCTTGGCAGCTTGGATTTATTATCAGAAGGTGGGGATGATGTGGGCTGAGAAATGAGGAAATCATGRGTGGATGTTTCTTTTAGAATGGGCAGCTACCAACATGATCTGAATGAGTCTTACTTATTTTTCCTCGTGTCCTYTACTATCCAGAAAATAAATAATAGAGTTTAATGGATAAGTGTATGTGACATACATCCTTGTTTGTCTCTCCTTAGAAATATTTTTTTTTATTCAGTACATGTATTCAGTCACAAATATTCAGAATCAGCAAAACTTCAGACTCACTTCACTTCGGCCACCAACTTGCCTCATGTGTAATGGACTAAAATGGGAACTTATWATCATCACCTGAGGTTTAAGGACCCACAATTTTCCTAGGCTGAGGATGAAACCATCAGGCTTCATCTCTGGAAGAACACGGAGCAGTGGAATGCGTGAGCCCTGGGTATCCAGTAAAGAAAAATTGCAGCACTAAAGTGCTGCAAGGTCACCAGTTAGAAACCCATAAGCCCTGCTGATAACATGTACAAAGATGATAAAGTGAACAAGAAACTCAAGTAGGTCACAAGATAAGTAGAAATGGGAAGGAGTGAGACAGACAGAAGGAGAGGTTGAAAAACTGAGCTAAACAATGGAGAAAAGGGTTAATGCAGAGAGACAAACAAAGAAACAGACAAGTCATCATTACTGAGGACTAAAAACAGAAATATAAGAAAGAGTTCTTGATGTTTCAAACTCATCCTAATGAACAGCTCCTTTATGTGGGTGCAGTTTGAGCCCCATTCTCTTCTTTAGCAGTCTGAGTCTGAAGTAGAAATCAAATCTCTCCTGTGTTACTCTGAGTTCAGAGAGGCAAAGACACAGAGGGAAGAGCTGTCAGATCTGAGAAAGAGAGTTTTATATATGGAAACTTTTCCTCCAGGACATCCTTTTGGAAAATTTGGCCAGCCAGGACAAAGTCAAAAAAGAGCCCCAAAGAGTTTTWGGGACATTATTCAGCAATTCATCCACCCTCCTGCCAAGCAGACCCAAAATRCCATGTCCTTGGTTCTAGACTGTTCTAGACCCAGAGCAGGATGAATTTTATGAACCTGAGTGTTTGTACCAGGACCAGGTGATTTTCACTCAAAACCCTGACTGGTTTTCATGACCAGGCTGGGTGGGACTCTGACCATTCTGGYCTGGGTGAAGTTTTGGTCTTGCCTATGGCAGGGACTGGAACTGAATGATCTGGAAGGTGCCTTCCAACCCAAACTGTTCTGTGGTTCTGTGCTTCATGATTGCAGCCACACACAGGAGCTGGGCCTGTTGAGCATGGGGAGGAGATGAGAGAGGGGACCCCATCCCTGGGTGTCCCTGGGTGCAGGGAGGGGCAGAGCAGGGCCCGGGCTCTGCTCCGTTCCAGGGGGGACCCGGCCATGGCACCCGAGGGACGGGCAGGGACTGAGCCCAGGGAGCTCCCCCTGCACAGGAGGCACAACTTCTGTCCTGGGCAGGGACTGAGCTGGGACAGAGCCCAGAGAGGCTGTGCACTGTCCCTGCCTGGGATATTCCAGAGCCCTCTGCACACAATCCTGTGCCATGAGCTCTGGGATGGCCCTRCTGGAGCAGGGAGGTGGCACCAGCTGACCCCACTGTGGTCACTTCCAGCCTGACCACTCTGGGTGGCTCTGTATGTGATTTGCCAAGCCTCTGTCTCAAAGACCACACATCAAGCTTGGCCATTTGTCCTGACAGCAAGCAGGAGCGGCAGCACACTTGGAAGATGTGATAAATATTTTTTAGTGTCCCATTACTGCGTAGCCATCTGCTATTTATCGCAATTTTTCAGGCCATAATACATTTATCTGATATTTGTATAGATGCTGCTTTTGTTTCCATAAGAAGTGTATTGTAACTTAATGTGGCATTAGCTTAATGTTCCATTAAAACAGAGTGMTGGCAAATGTATGTGCATATGTATATCTAAATTACTATTTTCCTACCCACACTGAGCCAGTGTTGGGAAGTCATACAGATACTGAACTTCTGCTAGGCAATATTTTCAATACTGAATGAAAATAACTTGTTTGTGCAAAGCCACCCGTTTCCCTAATTACAGCCACTCCTACTGTAAGAGGAAATTGATAATTGGGTACAGCAGGAAATAAAGAGGCAAGGGGTTTTTATTGTTTGTTCTGTTCTTACTAGTATTATTAACTCATTCCTAGCCTTTGGACAAAAAAAAAAAAAAAAAAAA
>NW_026623947.1:70756-72440 GCF_030028575.1 Malurus melanocephalus
GCAGATTTCACAGGTGAGCTCTGGCTCTCGTCAGGGCAGGCTGAGCCCAGCCAGCATCTCCAACTCTCACTGCCCTGAGCAGGGAACGCGCTAATGTCAAACTAACCTTGGAAACGTTTGTGTTTAAACACCTGAACCACAGCARGGCCTGCAGAAATGCCACAGAATATCAAAGGAGACTAACGCTGTGTAAATGCACTCTGAGAGTTTCTTTCCTTATGGAAACAGGGTTGGTTTTCTGTTTGTTTTTTTTACAGCCCTCAAGGTCTTCTCCCAAGCCAAAGGACGGTGGTTCACTGCACTGATTTACCGCTCGCTGGGGGATGCTTCCAGTTTGACTTTTCCCGTTCACTCCTGGGCTGATTTCTTTACTGAGCTTACAAATGCATAAAACCAGGATATGAATCCATGAATCACTCCCATAAATGTATCTCAGTACAGGCCAAGGCTCGTGCTGGTGGTGCTGATTCCTCTCAGCACTACAGATATGTGCTGTTCTTTCTCTAGGAAACCCATTTSCATTGTTTTTCATGTGTTGCTCTCACACATCAGATCTTGGCAATCTGAGGCTCACCTCTCCCTTTTTCCATGTGCAAAATGTTTAATATGAATATGTTTAATTTCTTACTTATCAGGGGATGGGGTCATATTCCAGGGGCTCTGGTGTCACAGCATTTCTGGGGCCAAAACAGTCCTGATGGCTTGAAAGCCCATCAAAATCCTGCAGCACAGCAGTGTCAGTGCCATGTGGGGATCCTGCATGGAATGTGGGAATCGTAGAACAGTTTGGGATGGAAAGGACCCTAAAGACCATCTCAYTTCARCTCCAAGGACAGCAGCACTTTCCTGGCCTTGAACGCTTCCAGAATGGAGATGAAACCTCTGCTCCATTCACAAAGCACTGCTCCAGGCCAGGGCTGCTCTCTCTGGTGGTTTGTTGTACTGGTGAGCTGCAGCTCTGAGTGATTCTGCAAATGAAAATCTCATTTTAGGATGGCAGGGCCTTTGTTTCGCCTAGAGACATGCTGCAAGAGTACTATTTTTTAAAGCCCGCTTAGGAAGATGATGAATTTATTTGTGCGCATGGTAATAAAATTAAAAAAAAATTAAAACATGTTATACGGTTTCTAAGCAAAAAATACTCCATTTGCAATCTCATTTTTCTGTGCCAACTCTCTAAATATGAGTTCCATATGTACAGAAAGAAAGTTGATGATTAACCTGGAGATTAATTACCACGACAGGGGTGATATCTCCAGGCAAGAGAAGATCAGATCTCCATGGTGCTCTGCTGTGCTGCATGGTGTGTGAGAGACTGCCTCTGCTTTGGGCAGCTGAAACACAGAAACTTCTCCCGTGGGGAACAGGAAAATGAGCAGAAGGAAATCACAGAACAGGGCAGTGCCAGGACAGGCAGTGCCAGGGGCATCAGGACCAGGGCTTGTCTCATAAAGACACGTGTGGCTCTTTCTCAATGTTTGGAACAGAAGGTAAAACTGATCCTCAGACCAGGCAGAGAAACAGGGGAAAAATTCTCCTGATTCATTTTGTGGAAGCAAACTTTTTGTGCATGCTGTCCTGAAGGAAACAGGGAGAGCTGGTAGAGCTAGAGATTCTAGAGAGGATGGTGGGTGAAAAAACAAAAATGGAGAGGAGAGGAGAGGAGAGGAGAGGAGAGGAGAGG
>NW_026623947.1:72716-81889 GCF_030028575.1 Malurus melanocephalus
AGAAAAAAAAGAAAATGCAGCTTTCTCAGGATTAACCACATGTTTTGGGCGTTCTTGCTTTTACTTTCCCCTCATGCTGATTGCTGCACTTTCCATCTCATGGGGAGGTGGGGCTGGGTGGGGCAGGGGAGAGAGCGAGGGGTGCAGAGAATGACAATAATAAAAAGTCTGTGATCTGCCAGCGGCTTCAGCGCGGGGAGCCCCGGCAGCTGATGCAGGCGGGATTCTGGGACGGTGCTGGGATGATGCTGGGATGCAGCCGGGATGCGGGATCGCTCGTCTTGGGCTACTTTGCAGTGCCATCTGCTGGCCCCGCTGGTGGAAATTTCCACGCTTTTTTGCCGCAGGTCTCAGGTGTTCCTCGGCTCCGCTCCCCGGACCGAGCTCCATCAGCGGCCGGAGCCCGCTCCTATTGACGGGCACCGCAGGGATCTCTCTATTTCCATTGCCAAATGCTGCATTTTATTAATGTTTTCTGCAGCCGCCAGAGGATACGAGGCTCCCACTTTTTTTTTTTTTTTTTCCCTGTTTGCAGAAAGGCCTTTTTTAGCAGATGGGAAGCCTTTGATTTTGAGCATATGCAGCAGGGAGCCGCCTAAATGGGACTTTTATAGAAAGGCTCGGGTTGGAAGGGAACTTAAATATCTTGYTCTGATGTCATCCACTAGATCAGGTTGYCCAGGYCCCACTTTTCTCCCATTATCCCCTTCCCAGGAGCTCTGTTGGTTTAGGATTCAGCAAGAGCACTTGGGCAAGAATTAATGGGCTAAAAAAGCAGCTTTAAAGATGTCACTTTTCCAAATATTTTTTTTAAGATTTGATACCTATACCAAGTTTTTTTCCAAAGTTAAAAACAAATAAAACAGCCTTCCCTACTCACCTACACCTAGGGTGCAGCAGACAGGCATTTAAGATATTGTGAATTGATAACACCACACTGTGAGCACTGTAAAGCTGTGACTGCTGCATCCCTGGAAATGTTCAGGATTGGACAGGGCTTGGAGAAACCTGGGATAATGGTTGGTATCACTATCCATGGCAGGGGGTCAGAACTGGGTGATCTTTAAAGTCCCTCCCAACCCAAACCCGTCTGTGATCCTGTAAATCCATAATTCCATTATTAAAGCCACATTAGCACTATTTTTTGTGAGGAAGGATCATGCCAGCTCAGACTCACTGCTCCAGGTGGGAACAGCTATCTGCCAGAATTTGGGATGAGGGCATTACACAAAACCGCGTTATTCAACACAAGCAGAAATTCTCAGTCACAAACATGTTTTATCCACGTACCAGTAACAGCAGCAACTCTTGAAACAAATCCCAGCCCTCTTGGAACATCTTTTGTCTGATGGATTTCCTGATGGAGGATTCATGGGTCTGGCCAAAAAGGCTTTGTCAGAAGGATTAGAAGAGATGAGGGCAGGGAGGATGTGCAGGACATGAACAGAGAAGGTGTTGGGTTATTGCCTTGTGGAAACCAGAAGGGATTCTACAGGAGTGAAATGAATAAAAATACTTGGAAGTGGTAAAGCCCTTCATTTTGCCATGGGAAGTGCCAGTCTGGCTCAAGCAATGCCATTATCCAAACTGCCCCCACACCCCTTGCACACCAAGTCTGTGATTTCAGCCCTGCAGGAAAAATAGAGAAAAGCATAAGAAATGTGCAGRGAATTTACTATGTTTTCTCCCCTCCTCGCTCTCCTGTAATATCACCCTTTTCTCTATATGTTTCAGGAATAAATTACAAGTAATTCCAGCCAGCAAAATAAATTTACTTTTCCTAGCTGCCTTCTTATCATGAAGTCTTTATCTCTGAAAGGAGTGAGAAAGTAGGAGTTATTTCAGTGGGACTTATCACACTGATCACAATTATTTTGCTGTTACCTAAGTGCCCACTCTCAATTGTTGYATTGTTTCATCTCAGCCTCAATAACTTTACAGCAAGGAGCTGGATGGTAATAAGGACTGATTCCTGTATTAAGTGTGTTATTTCTCAACGTTTAAAAAGGTGTATGTAATCATTGCAGTTTTCCAGGGCTGAAATTATGATTGAAGACTGAGCAGCTGCGTCATTTATCTGGATCCCACCCCACATCCCTCGTGATTCTCATTCCATCCATCCCCCCTCCCTCCTCACACCTCTCCTTCACCTGGGAATCCTCACACCTCTCTTTCACCTGGGAACACCAGGTTCTGCTCTGCTTTCTGCCTCCAAAGCCCTGCCTGCCTGAGGCACCGACCCAGATTAATTTTGGGATCTCCACTGGAGCTGCTCAGCTGCTTCCATTSTCATTTCAACAGTTTCTGATCAGTGACTTGTTGCATTTTAGTCACCACAACATCTACAGAAAGGCTTCAAATGCCCAGAATAATGTGTTAAAAAGGGGATTTCTGGTGCCAGAGGGTATTGAAGATCTCAATGAGGTCCCTCATGAAGCCTGAGAAAAGAGGATTCTYTGCCAAGGAGATGCAGAAGTGACCYCGCTCCTCGCAGAATTCCACATTCCTGCTTGGTACCCCCTTAACCCTTTGGATGTGAGCARTTATTCTTCACTCTCYCAGCACAGGAATCCCTTGCACCTTTCTCCTGGTGGAAGATGAGGTCACCCTGAGTCACTCCAGGTCTCACTGGRGGACAGTGGGACCCACCCATGGTGTGACAGGGGCTGGGCTGATYTCTTCCCCTTCAGAGCCATGGGGTCTGCTGCTGTTTTCAAACAGCACAAATACCATGTTTGCTGGCTAAAGAATGAATCTCTGCAGCACAGCAGGAACAGACACTTTGTGAAGAATARTAGAATAATATATAATATTTCCAGATAATAATCCAAAGAGCCAGGGCTGAATTCTTCTTAAACGGTCTGATTCCCTTTTCAGCTGTAAGGGGCTTTAGTCGTSGCTTTAAGATGAATGTTTCATCAGTATTTATTATAAAAGCAATTTCTATCATCAGTCAGGGTTTYCAGTTGGTTCCAACCCTTTGCATTTCCTGTAAAATACATATATATGCATATGAACAGGCACAATTATGCAATTGTGACTGAGAACMAAGAATATTTTGAAGCTGTTCCATTAGCCAAAATTGACCTTTGGATTCATAAGAAGAACAGATTTTTTTTCTGTCTCCAAAATCTTAATGTTGGCAATTTAGGGATCTCTCCCTGCCTGGTTAGTTACCAAGGCAGGGGTTTTTAAAAGCCTCTGATATTCCATGCCAAAATTGTGAATTTTAACTCAGAGGACTGGCAATTACCCAGGAAATTGTATAAACAGTATTTCCTACCCTTCTGCCACAGACACAGATTGCATTTCTGACCACAACAACCTGAAAATACCAGCAAAAGGTTCCCATGAGGCAGAGAATGTGGTTTTTATTCTGCTTCATCTCTTTGTTGKGCTACAGCACTTTTTGTAAACCCTTGCAGGGAACTCTTTGGTGTGCACAAGGTTTTTATCATCATAATTACCCACAGCACAAATTTGAATAGTTGGTCCAAAATGCAAAGTGCAGCTCCTGGAATGATTGACTGCTTTATTAATATTGATATTAAAAATATTAAAATACTTCATTGTCAAAAGGCATGAGGAAAAGATGCTCCCAGAGAATCTTTGGACAGAGGCAGCCTCAGCTTTGTCTGGTTTGCTTAACCTGGAGAAACAGCTCTTGATGRTTTTCCATGCATTTGTGACTCTAAAAACTTTAAAAAACAATCATCAAACCCCACAAAAAAAATTGTGAAAAGGTTGCCAGGGGGACCTCTGSCAGACACTGATTCCTGCAGATCACTTTTGCTTCTCTTTTTGTAATTTGAAAAAAAAAAAAAAATTGTGTGCTTTTGCTGGTTTTTGTTGGTTTTGGTTTTATTTTTCTTGGTAAACAAACAAGTGGAGAGGAGTCCAACACGCTGTAGAAGCTCATGGGTCTTATAACARCTTCACAGGCATTTGAACTTCCATCCATACAAGAGAAACTACTGGCTTTTAATTTGTWAAAATCAGGTGAAAGACACCCACCATTCCCAGTAATTGCATGGAATTAAATTATCTCCTTCAGGCATCAGATCATTGGAACTGTAATTGCAAACTCTGCTTTGAAGGGCTGTAAGCTTCAACCCAGTGTCAAGAACAGAAAAAGGAGAAAAAAGGTTGGATTTGGAGGATTTTGGCCTGGCAATACTCCTGGTACCCCCTCATTCCCACCAACACTGCAGTCCCACAATAACTCCATCCACTAAAGCCTCTCTGAAGCTGTGCTGGGTGTTTATCCACCCCTTACATGTGCTCAGCTGCTCCATAATTGTGGCCCAATGCCTCTGAGCTGAGCATGCTGTAAAATTCAGGAGCAGACAGCTTTGCAAATAGATGGCTGGCTGTTTGGAATGGAGTCATTTCCACTGTGTCTGTCAGTGGGGTTTATGGTCAGAGAATTCCTGTGTCACTGGGAGCATTCAGAAACCTTCTTGTGCTCTTGCTAATCCTGAACAGGTGGATTTTATCACTCTTTTTTTTTGTTGTTGTTTGGGGTTTTTTTTGTTTGTTTATTTTTTTTGCTTGTTTGTTTTTTGGTTGGGTCTTTTTTGGTTTTTTTTTTGTTTTTGTTTTTTTGTGGGTTTTTTGTTTGTTTGTTTGTTTGTTTGTTTGTTTGGGATTTTTTGTTTGTTTTGTTTTGTTTTGTTTTGTTTTGTTTTGTTTTGTTTTGTTTTGTTTTGTTTTGTTTTTGTTTTCCTGTTTCTGTTGGGTCAAAATGCTCCGCACAACAAGCCACCATGTGGAAATTCAAAGCGCCCAGGGCGAGTTTAACTTTATGTCCCGGGTTTAGCGCCAGCCCTCGGCGCCCATTTGCATACATCAGAGATTCCCAGACTGTGCCTGTGTGTCCAGGTCACTCCTTCATTATTGTAATTTATTTCTGGCACAGCAATACCTCGGGGCCCCAGGGAGAGGCAGTTACACAGACATGCATATAATGAAAAGAGAGTTCTTGCCCTGAATCGCTCAGCGCAGAGACGCCTACCTGGGACAACAGCATCCCATGCAGAGATTCTGGGGCTGCCTCTAAATGAGATGACACATTTGTGTGCTGCAGAAAAATGCCATGCAGAGACACCCTCTGTCCTGGAAGCAGTGTAGTTACATCGCTACAGGCCTATATCTGGGYTGAATTTGCAGTAAATAATGTGTAAAGTGACAGCTAAAATGCTTCCAGCTTCAGTTATCTCTGAAAGCGCATTTTCCTGTGCAGACCTGCTCTTTAAATTTGCTGCCTAAACAGAATGGGAAAAAATAACAGCAAGAAGTTTAAAACTGTCAGACCCAAGAGAAAATTCAGGGKTTTTTTTTCCCACTCTGGCTTTAGCTGTCAAAGAAGGATAATGTTCCTCGAGAGCTTCCAAGTGAACCTGTCTTCACTGAGAAAAAAACAAAAAAACCCACAAAAAAACTGACACACTCCCAYGCCCCACCCATCAAATCCACAACCCAAATCAATTTTTTTTAGCTTAGTAAGTCATGGATTTAAATTCTCACACCTTGCATGCAGAGGTACACCTGGCTGGAGTGAATTACTGAGAGCAGTAATGAGCTTCTTACAATGACAGATGAAAATGAATTAGCACTAGATTTTTTTTTTTTTAATTTTTTTTTCTTTTTCAATTTTTATAAAGTATTTTACTATGGGCAGGAATCAGTGCAAGGAATTCCCATGGTCTGTGCTGTGCAGGCRGTCAGATTACATTAACACAGTGGTCCCTTCTGACTCTACAGTCCATTAACTTAAGTATGAAGTTAGAGGAGAAGGGGGGATAAAACTTGGCAGTGGAAGTAATTGATTTTTTTCAGGTCAGAAATGAAATCAAATCAGAACGGCAAACATCACTTAGGATCAGCATTTTTATTTATTTATTTATAATGTTCCGCAAATTGAAACAATTCACTTTGGGTTGAGTATCCACATCAACCTGAGATAATCTGATTAAATTCCTTTAAGAACATGTTTAATAAAAGCACAGGTGGAATTTATAAAACCCAGGGGCAGATGTGAAGGGTGTCCTGGGAAAAGGGAAGTTTATAGGCTTTCTAGTCTCTTTGAGGAAATTTTTGTCAGCTTTGATCCTCTGATCTGTTCCTTATCTTTATGTGTCCATATGGATTGCTTTTTTATTTTTCATAGATATGTAAAAATATAAGCATTGAACTTTGTTTTATGTTTCCAAGGAAGTTTGAGCGCTAAATTTGCAAAAGAAAGCYCAAAGAACATAATAATCTTTGTTACAAGATTTACTTTACACTACTAATGAGAATATGGGGCAGCTAAACAAAAATCAGAATTACTGTCACTATGCATAAAAACATTGCAAGACATTCCTCATGCTATGACATTTTGTTCTATTTTGGAAGGAGAAAATAAAATCMGGAGTCTGAGTTTCTATGAGATACTGATATTCTGAGCTACAAGTATTACTTACATCTGTGTTTTRTCTACTCTGACAATTCTCTGATTTYTCTCTCTTTTGAGACTTTTAGCATAACAATCAATTTCAAGGGGKTTGAATCTTTCCCCATCCTCAAAATTCAGTTTATTTCCCCAAAGGCCAGGTGTATTTGAAATGAAGATGCCATACTAAAAATAATTAAATAAATAAGTAGAATTAAATATAAAAAGCAGGWTAGTATCTTCCTTTTCCCCGTGGCTAATTTTTTTTTCCCAGAGGTCATAAAAGCTGCTRGAGCAATTATCATCCTGTTACATTCTGGAAGAGCACTTTTAAATAATTTAAAAAGTAATCTGTTTTTTTAACATAATTACTATCATTATATTTTTTACATGGGAGTGAACTAAGAGATAAGTACCTTCCAAGTCAATAAATATCTTTGCCTGGAGCCCTAGAACTTTATCTGTGAAGTGTTTATCGTACTAATCCTCCCTAGAAAAACAAAATAATCATTGCCTAATGATAGTAGATGTGAGTTTTCTGTTTCAATTACCAAGGAGGATGCCAAAATATTTTTCAATATTAGAGGAGCATCTCTTGAACCTGGTTGGAAATGAAGCTTAAGGTGAAACACGGGACATAAATCCACAGGCATGTTGTTTCTGGGTTATTTTCTTCCCTGTTACCCACAAAATAAGTATCAACACAAGAGTTTGGCTCCCTCCCTGAGCCTTGCAGAAATCACTCCTCTGCTGTAAGTCARTCAAGCCCCTGGGGAAGGAAAGATCCCATTTACTAATAAGATTTCAAGGGTCGACGAGGGAAGACTTTTCATTATAATGGTCTTGTTTTCTGAGGAATGGTTAAAGACTTCCCAAGGTGAAGTACTGAGAGATGTAATCTCTTTCTAATCTCCAGGAACTGCCACTTTCTGTTATTAATATTGCTTTCCTACCATGGGCTACAGCTCCAGAAAATACACAACACATGCCTGGCATTAGGCACATTTTTGAAATCCATTGATTTCCGCAACATTCGAGCATGTGTCTAAGGAAAAATTATGGTTCCTTCTCCCCCTTGGGAAAAGAAATTATTCCCTGATTTAAATAACATCATGCCCACATATCAGTAAATAATTTARGTTCAAGATCCACGAAAAGGTATATAAATAATCATTTCATTCCCAGTGCATATTTCAAATTTCATTTTCAGGGCCGWTGCTATTAACAGCTACTAATCATGGATTCATAGAATAATTAAGGTCAGAAGGGACCTCTGGATATATATCCAATCTAGCCTGATACTAAATGCAAGCTTTAATTAAATCAGGTTTCACAGGACCTTGCCCACTTGAGTTCTGAGTATCTCCAAGGATGGAGGTGCTGTTATTACTTTTATGTTTTGCTGTTGTTGTTGTTGTTGTTGCTATTAAAATTGTATGTTGCAAAAGATGAAGTAGAAGTTGAGAGCCTGAAMAATCCCAGCTCTGTCATCACTGGCTCCATTTGAACTTTTAATCCATCCTTTCAGTATGGTGTTCTCCCCAAAGGTGACGTTTGTTCTTTAAATCAAGCTGGAGCAAAAAAAAGTCGTGGTGTCATCTGGAGCTGCTCAGAGGGTGCCAGCTCCCAGGAAATTSTGCATTTACAGATCTTTGGCCTCTCTGCTCCCTTCCAGGTGACTGTGAGGTCACAAAATTCTCAAATTGATGGCAAACCACACCTTCACAAGGGGCARAGGTGAGGTGGGTGATGGCTCTATGGGGGTGAGAAAGAACAGGCTGCGAAAGATCCAAGGAAGAGTGTAAATGAGGAGAGGAAATCCATAAAAATGTTTGACTGGAACAGCAGTTAAAACCAAAACACAGCTACAAGTTTGAAGACACAGCTATTTTTACCATTTTTTGCCATCATATCCATTTTCCTGATGGGTGAGGGGAAGAAAAAGGGGATAAATCACCACCAGCAGGATGCTGGTGCAGCTGAGACTCGAGGATGAGGAGAGGAAGGGGGTGATTTTGTTCAGGAAAACCAGGGGCAGAAGGTCTGAGTGCCTCTGACTGATGGGAGCTGGGAGCTGGTGGTGGACAGCAGCCTGGAGAAACTAATTCAGAAATTAAGGACAGCAGTGGTAAGAGTCCCTGAGGAAAGGAGCTTCTAAATGAAAGCTGAAAAAYATGGGTGAGGAGCTGGTTTGGGAATAAGAGACTGGAGCAAAGGACTGAGAGGGCAACACTGTAAAATCTGTAAGGATCATTACAGACACCATTAAATTGAAAGAGCCATTTTTCTCCCTCTAAAAATAATCCATATGAGAAGGGGAATCRTAGTGAACTAAAAATCACCCGCTGATCCAGGAGCCACATCCAGCAGTGTCCCCGTGCTCTCCTGGGCCTGTCACAGGCCAGACACCATTTCCATTTCCTTAACTCCTACTGCTGCAGCATTTTATAATCCCATCCCATTGTTCTGCTCCTCTCTCATCATTTTGCTCTGTAAAAGGCAGACAGGGGATGTATTTACAGAACTTATTGTTCCTAAAGTAGCACAGGCGGCAAGTTATTCCTGAGCGTCTGCTATCAGATTCTGATGGATGTCCTGAGCTGTTTGGTGCAATCTCTGTGAAGTCAAAATTGAATATGCTTTTTTCACCCTGTTCTGGTCCAGCACTAGCAACAATCTCCTCCCTTATATCTTCATCTCCTTTCAGCTGTTTTCCCTTGAATGACTCCCAAATGTACCC
>NW_026623947.1:81993-84272 GCF_030028575.1 Malurus melanocephalus
TCTTGTCTGTATCCCCAAAATCCTAAAACAAGGCCTTAGATATTCAGCCCTTGTTACAGCCAGTCCCTTTGTATTCATCTTGAAACAGACTGAAATAAGATAATAAATTAATTTTGCGCTTGCAGTCCGTATTTGGATCTAATGCCTGACTGCAGCAAAATCCTTGAGATGAGGGAAGTTAACTTATGCAGGAGTGCACATCACTGAAAAAGAGTCCTTGTGCTTCAAGAACTGAACTGGCTCTTCATGAGAAAAAAAAAAAAAAAAAGGAATAAAAAGCTAATTACATCCCTGCTGTAACTACAGTTGGCAATTAAGCTGTATGCACAGCACTCACAAACACACAGTAAAAGACAGTCCTTCCTCCCACAGCATCCACTCTGGCACCCAAAATGCAGAGGGATTTCACCAAGGCAGAGCAGCTTCGTGTCTGGGGGCTTGACTGGAGTGTGTTCCACACCAGTTGGATTTCACTGGGATTTGCAGGAAGCTCCTGTGCAGTGCTGTTGGTTTTGTGTAYGAGTGGCTGTGTGCACTCCTTGATYCAGAGCTGGATTTATGGGTTTTGTTTGTGATGTGCACAGATCCAAAGGGACACTGACATTAGTGTGACAAACTGTGTGTCACACAAACTGTGTCAGACTCACCCCCTGAGCCTATAAAATCATAACCCGTTCTCCATCCCATTATTTCATTTTATATTTTGCGCAAATGAGAAACCCACTGTTTTTATGCCATGTGGATGTTGTTAGTGTCACTTTAAAAGCTGTCTCAGAATAATCCTTTCTTCCTAAAATTTATTTTCTTACATTGGGACATGTTTTTGCTTGGACATTACAGCTCTGTGTGTGCTGGTAAACTGAACAGAAGGAGCAAACATTTAATGTGCACTGCTAAATTCAGCTCCACACTGGAAGTCAACCATTGATTCTGCTAAAACTGCAGAATCATTCTATGGATTCTGTTTTGGTCAGTGCTGTTTTGGGCTCTTGTAAACAGTCCTTGCAGAATTAGTAATGGAAATTGATCTTTTATTGGAGAACCAGGGAGTCCAACAGCATGGATGCCAGGCATGTCACACCAGCAGGTCTGAGTGGAAAAGAACAGTTCATAATCACATTTAAATCACCCGAATAAAGCCACTGAAACCAAAATAAGCTTTTCTTCCAATATCTTAAGAGACTTACAAGATATGAGTTCCATGTGGAACTGTAATCCATCTTTTYCCCCAAATCTGCGAACAGAACACCTTGACTTACAACATTTCCTTAAAGCRCTTGTGTTTTCCCTTTATCTACTGTGATCGAGGAATTATTTCACCCTTTATTCCATGCTGGCAGATTAAAAGATTTAGCACAAATCTAATAAGAAGCGAGCAGTACATCCATTCTGCTTGGCAAGCCCTTCAACCACCACCACACATAATCCAATAGATGGCTGCTTATCCTGATTAGCCGAGGACACGTCCAAAATGCAGAGGAACCATCCAGCAAGGCAATCCTGATGTTTCTATCACTGCAGAGGTAAGAAAAACTCTGCTGGAGTCGATATCTGTCGGCAGGTGGTGAGGAGAAAAAGGAGCACTGAAAGGAAGAGGATCCGAAGGAAAGATTGAGCCATAATCATTGGCCAAAGTTTCTGTAATGGAAAAATCAAGGCTCTGCTTTGCATGGTTCCATTCTGTCTGCGCCGTTCAGGTTGGCATTAAACAATATAAGATTAAGCACTTGTCAGACGAACTAATGAGTTTTGGATTGATTTCTGTCTTCTGCAATGCTACCAGCGTTTTTGACAGATATGATTTATAGGGCATTCTTTGGGCCTGTTCATGAGAAAAGCTGTTTATTTTGGTTGATGGACAGGGTTTCTAATGTTCCCAGYGGAGTGTGCAGATGGCAGGAAGGACAGTAATCTTTGAGACCATCTCTCAATGTCTGGGGTATGTCTCTTATAAATTTGTAATCAAGACCTCAAGAAACTAATGTGGGCAGGCTGCCTCTGAAATTGTTTTTGCGACCTTTGGCCAATATAATGCTCCCTGAAAAATGTGTGTCTGGGACTTTTGCTGTTTAGTAAATGGAGCTTGTACAGGCAATCAAGAAACCATACTTTCCTTTTTAACTGATGTGACATACACACTCAGAGACGCAGAGTTTTGCACATTTACAGTTCCATTCCCTCTGGCTTAGGAGGCCCTTTTTTTTTGGTACATTTTTATGTCTGTGGATATTTAGTGCACTGGTAGACTACAAAAAAAAAAAAAAAAAAAAAAAAAAAAA
>NW_026623947.1:84352-87852 GCF_030028575.1 Malurus melanocephalus
AAAAAAGGAGCCAGGCAGTCTGTGTTGGAAACTTAATAGAATCTCTAAGGCGTGAAGATAACAAATCTAAGCAGCTGCACCACTGAATAATTTTTATTCTCATCTGCTGTTCTTGCCATTGATTGTTATTTTTTCTATTTGTCTTGCTCATAATTAGATTGTACAGCCTTGGAATGCAAGCCAGGTCTAAGCAGATATGGCTGTGTTGACTGAAAAAAGCTGCACTAATACAGAGGAAACAAGGGCCTGTCTCCTGTCATTTTTTTAATTCTAAAACCAAATAACAACTAATTAAAGGGTGTAAAATACATTCAGTAACACTCATAAGCATTTCTTGAAAGCTTCAGGGAAGAAGGATGACTGTAGTGTTTGAACATCTAAGATGGATTGCTCTCACAGTTTTCATGTGATGAATACTGGTGGCACATTCTGAGAYGATCCCACAGTTTGGATCAAATTCCAGCCCTGCAAGAGTCAGCTGTCAAAAATTTGGCTTCCCAGCACAAGGAATTTAGGAATTTTGATTTTCAGAGAAAACTGCTGGCATATTTAACTTTAGGCTTACAAATTTGAAGCCTTTGACCTATTCTGTTCCTTTTGGTCTGTTAAGTCCCACTGCGAAATCCAAAGCTGTGACTTTTTTTCCCCCATCCCTCTTTCTCAAGTGTGTGTATCTCTTAAAACAAACCCTAAATTTTCAGTAAGACCWCTCTGTCCCTGTACCATTCTGCTTGTAGGACGATGAGTTTTCCTCAATAAATGCAGAATCCAGAATGCAAGTTACTGCATTTTATTATTTAGGCATCAAATCTGTGCTAAAACATTGCCACGTGCTGTAACCTCGGAGCTGCCTCGTTATCTGCAAGGCAGACACAGTGTCAGCCTCCTCACTTACAAATTACATCCTCTTTCTCTCAAGGGTTATCACCAAACTGAATGCAGTTCATTCCTCCTTATCAAAGCCTGCATGCCAAAGCTGCCTGCACAATTTCAGGCGAGTTCTCGTTGCAATTTTGTGTAAGAAAATTAGAGAATTCTTGCCTCCAATGAAGATGCCTCACTGAGCAGCCACAGCTGCTGTTTCCACGTCTGTATGTTGTTCTACTCTCTTCTCCTACAACTTCAACAATATCCTGATCTTCCCTCCCTTGAGATGTTTTTAAGTGAAGACCTAGCAGTTCATACAAGAAGTTCATGCTATTACTACCTCTGCTCATGAAATTCCACATTGTGGCAAGAAATTTAACTCTCTTTGTCCCTTTAACCATTTCCTTCTGTGTGGCATCTAATTTTCCTTCTGCATTGATGAAGCCTTCCTCCTTGTCATCAGTAAATTTCATGAGCAATCTCCTGTACTTCACACCAAGGTTGTTTAAAAAACTAATAATGCATGACCTCAGCCTCTTTAGTTATAATAGCACGCTGTTTCTAGCCTCCTATCACCTCTTTTAATAGTTTGTTATGTCTTTAAAGAATCTTGAAGGAAGCCCCATTTTCCATTCCTTAACAGAAAATATCTTATGTGGCAGCAACTAAGCTTAATATTATGATTTAGTTCTACTTCACTGACCATATTTTTTAACAAMTTAATTGTCTGATTTGAGAAGGAGACTGAGTTTCTCTATGCCATCTCTCCACTATTTCCATCATTTGACTATTGAGATCAACCTGATGAACCTGAAAAAGATAATTTGTTTTCCCTTTGCTATCTATATGTGCCAAGTATTTTATTTTCCTTTTGTCATCCAGGAAAGCTTTTGATTTTCTTTTTCTTATGTACGATAACACCTGACTTAATCCACACGTGGTGTGATTCTTGGGACTTTCCTGTGCAGGGCCAGGAAAGTTGAGCTTAAATGATCCTTTTTTTGTGCCTTCCAAATCAGAATATKCTGTAATTCTGTGATTTTGTAAAACATTTTTTTTCTCAAGCTGCTACTTTAAGGGAGTTTGTGGTGGTATTGATCATGTGCATGGACTTTCAGGAATAAAACTCATGAAGCATTGGCTCTGTGTTGTTTATGGTCATTTTGGGACTCATATCTTTATTATAATTCTGAACTTTTTATGAAAATTATTTAAAAAGACAAAGAAAAAAGTATCCAATTTTAGAGCCATGTGCTGACCATGGTTGCTTTAGTCTCAAAAAATGGAAAAATATGGATTGTGCTTGATCCCTGCTCCTTCCCCATCATTTTCAACACGGACCCACGGGAGGATGTCCCAGCTGTCAAGAGCTCTATCCCTCTGCACCAGCAGCAGAATGAAACAGAATTTTCTCATACAGGGATAAGAGGTTTTCCTTCTCTCAGCCCTTTTATACCTGCTTTGGCTTAGCCATAGTTTATTCCCACAAATTCTTTGGGATCTAACTTGTTTGCAGCGAATTCCTGCCAAAGTTCACGGAGTTAATTCAGGGCTCAGAATGAAAACTCACTTTGTGCCGCAATTTTACTGACCCCTGCAGTCAATAAATCTCCCCTCCCTCAAATGAGTGAGAGAGTGCAGCACAAAACCCATTTCTCACCACTGTTTTTCTTTGGTTTGATCTGTTAAGAGCAAAAGTTATTCTGCTTCCCCTATTTGGCCCCCGCGGGTTAAAAGGACAGATGAATTTGGGTGAAATAGTACAACTGTCACCTACTGGTTTCAAATGAGGGTCTGGGAAAGGATTGCTCAGGACTTGAGGTGGCAGATGACTTTTTTTCCTYGTACTGCAGATCAAAAATTATTTATTGGAAGAAAAAAAAAAAAGCGCTTTCAAAAGAATAATTCTTTTGATGTGATATTATAGGTGCTCCAAACTTCACCTTCTGTCCTCAAAACTCTGCTATTCRTACCCAATACCAAATGAATCAACCCCAGACTCTTATGGATGATTATTACTTCTGTGTATAGAGCAATTAAATCTTATGGACATGACTCTTCTCGTTTTCCATCTGTTCTGTGTCAACGAGCTGTACCAGTGACCTTTTCCACAACCATGGCCATTCTCTGTTTGTACTGCAATTTCCCCACTTGTGCAGTGAAAATAATGACAGCTTTCTTTCCAAGGGCATAGGGAGATATGACAATGAATAATGTCCCRTGGGCCTAATTCAAAGTCCACTGAAGCAGCTGAGAATCTTTCAGCTGAATTCAGAGTGCATTCAATCAGGTGCTACAAAGGCTGGGCCATTCTAGGGCACACCAAATCTCAGGGCTCAGGTAGCCCCATTCTTGAGGCAGCAAATCGTGTAGCAATCAGCTCTAATTTCTGCAAACAGGTTTGTTTATTAATTTATTAATTATTAATTTTTCATTCCATAATTTTCAGCCTTTGKCAGGTCCCTAGCAAAAGTATTAAGTGCTTGTTGAGCGGAATGCTGTTCTGTGATTGCCCACCTGAATCCATGCGGCAAAGTTTTTAATCTGTTTTGGTGAAATGGTGAAAGAGAAGGATAATCAATTGGGATATGTTTCTTTTCTTTTTCTTTTTTTCTTTTCCTTTTATTTCTTTT
>NW_026623947.1:88252-98552 GCF_030028575.1 Malurus melanocephalus
TCCAAACCTCTCCTCCTTTTTTCTTCTTTTTCCCTAATGATGAAGTCTCTACGATTTTCAAGCTGGTGCAGATTTTTGGTAAATTTTATTTACACAGATCTGTATGTGAAATATCCAAACACAACCTTCCTCTGTGGCCATTCCTGGAATTTACAGARTTAGGCAGTGCACCATAGGCTCTGTCTGTCCCTAAATCAGACATTTCTGGTGCTGATCTCTGACAGTGAGGCCAACAGGGAAGGATCAGCCCAGTTCACACAAATGACATTTCTGGCTGTCCAGGGCTGAGTGGCTGTGTGCAAAGTGACAGGGAGATTGGCCTCCTGCCCGTGAAAACTTCCAGGCTATTCTGGCTGTTGTGAGTCAGCCCAGGTCAGTGCCACATAAGGTAAAACTTCCACAAACAGCTTGAAAGATGGTTCTCTAGAATGTGGGAATGCTCTTTGACAAATTAAAGCCTTTGAGACCAGCAGAATGCAGGCTGAAAACAGTGCCTTTAGGTGAACAAAACATTTTACTAAAGGAGAGAAAAATGTGGTGTGTCCAAGAAAATTCAGGCATATAATTTGGTTACCTGACATCATCTTCAGCTATCTCTGYTTATGGCTAGTGAATAAAAACATGKGCCTCCAGACACTCATCCAGGGAAATTGTGTGATGTGAGGAGCTTTGGTGCCTTTATGCAGTTGGAAGTCATGAATTTTTTGATCACATGAGACCTGGAAAATCTCACTCTTCCTTTAATACATTAAAATACCTCTCATTCATATTTTCTTCTAGTTCCTTTTTTTTTTTCCTTAAAATCTATTTATTTCCAATTCTTGAATTTATGAAATAAATTGTAGTTGAAGAGGGTAAAAAGTGTACTTGAAATTACTTGAGTTTATACACAATGAAGACTTAAGACCAAATCTCACTGCAAAGATGGGGAAACATTGATGGTTTGCCTGGGAAATCTCCAGCATGGGGGGATTTTAAGGACAGATTTATGCAAACATGTGCCTGCTGATATTTTTCTGGGGCACAGGAAAGGCCTGAAAGATCTATTGAGACCCTGGTTATTTTATTATTTGGGCCCCTGAGTTTTGTAGATAAACTGTTGTTAAAATCTTAAAACCAGAGTTTCATGTCACCCTCCTGGAAAACAGACAATTCAATAAAAGTAAAGATAATCAAAACAGAGTTTTCAGTTTTGATGAATGCATACTTACAGCTATTTTGTCAATATGCAAAATTGTATTAGTGGACATTCTGCATAATAGAACACTTTTAAATAAAGTTTAATATTTATRTAATAAATAATGTTTAATAATTATATGCCCTTCTCCAGTGATTTTTATGTTAAGATCTAAAAGTAAATGAAAGAAACATTTTAACCACTGGTGTTAATAGCATATTAATTTATGGATAGTGAAACAGAGGTAATGAGAAGAAAAACAAATCTGAAATCCTGTAAAGCCATAATTTTGCCCATGTTTTCAAGCATTGTGAGCCAGTTTGACATCAATACCCTGAGTCAGCAAAGTACTTGGAATACAAATTTTGGTGCCAATTTTGACAGCATACTGAGTCCTGTGTTCCATGGATATGACTAAAACAAACTATTTGGACATCCAAATGTCACCATGGCAGAGGGAGGCCTGTGGACCTGAAGAGTTGATCCAGTTTGTGTTTGCTGACATAAATTAAAACCTCTTCAAAAAAAGCTTAAAAACCTTCCTGACCTTTGTGATCCAGCACCAAAGACTCAGAGCAGTGACCCTGCTTATCTCACATTTTAACCACATGGAGCACCCCCTCTTATTTCTGAACAATTCAGCCACATGCTACCTCAGTAATGGCTCCCACCTTCTAATTTAACTTTTGGCTCTGTAATCTACTATACCCTTTATTTTCTACTGGATTTAAATTGTTCGTTGTTACCCTTTTTTTTTTGTTTTTGTCACTCCACGGATGTAAACAGAAGGGTTTCATGTGACCTTCAGGATGGGGAATCTCACTGGACTTCCACCTGCTCCACTGGCAGCCAACAGACCAACATTTGAGGTGTCCAAGGTACATTTTGGTAGAGAGTACAATTTTAGCAGAAATTTAATCAACCTGCCCCTGTTAAATATTTATCCAATTATGCAAGTGACAAGCGAAAAATGAATGAATTCCTTTTAACGTAATATAAAATAGCACATAGCAGAAGGGAATTTTATCATTAAAGATATAATGAGATCATGAACACCTCCAAAGGGGTGAGTTAATCAAATAAGGCCATAATATGACAAGCAGCCTGTCAGAAGAAATTCTATTTGCTGCAGTACGCGAGTTGCATTTGAGTTAATAATTGAGTCGCGTAACCACCCCACCAACCTTGTTAGAGGATGTCACACTCAGCCTTGCTGATGAAGGAGGACAAAAGTGGATCGTTTGAAAGGGAAATTCCCAAAGCTGATATTGAGAGTGGGTGTAATTACAGGAACTGCTGACACAGACACRGAACTTTTCCCCAGGTGTACATAATGTGCGCAGCCCTCCCTTCTCCAAAATAATAAACACCCCAGGCATTAAGTGAGTGTATAAATATATATCTATGTACACTTGAAGAACTAGTTAAGAGAGAGCAGCCTGAAGCATATGGCAGAAGGGACTTGAGATATTTATTTTTTTTCCTTTGAGAAGGAAGAATTTAAGGCCCATGCCTTTAGCTGGACTGAAACCTCACAGCTCCAGCAGCATCAGCCGAGCCCTCGTGACTTGCACAGACTAATGCTTTGTCTCACAGTGTGCAATCTTTTCCCATTAATATTTACCTGCTGTTCCATAATGACTACAAAACGCCTGACAATAGCTAGACAGTGGGAGTTCTGTGACTGCCACTTACTACACAAATCACAATCACGCCGCTGCTACCTTGCGCTTCCTGCGTTTATTTGTCACATCCATCTGGTGTCCCTCCCACACAGACCCAGAGTAGGCACTGCCTCCGAGTGCAGTTATCCCCAACCAGAAATGAAAACAGAATTGCAAGAGCAACAGGCAAAAATTAGCATCTGATTTCTAATAACAACAACACGATAATACAGAGGATCCTTCCCTCCTGAAGCTCACGGCACTCGGAATAATTTGCAGGTTGTGTTTTGTGGAAGAATAAATGTAAGGTACTGAAGGATCAAAGGATTAGCCTGTGATCATAGTATTGGCAGATCCTCTTCCAGCTGTAAAAGAAAAAAAAAATGGAACTTCATGTCATTATTAAGAATTATCACAACAGGTACAAAACATTACCAAGTCTAAAGCTGTACAGAAGCTGTCATAATAAATCATGAATCTTGTCGAAGGTCATTGAAATTCATGTTTTGTGGACTTTTTGAAAAAAGCACTAAATAACTGCTGACACAGCTTGCTAGCTTTGGATAAGTTTGTCTTTTGAAAACTTCAAGAATTGAAAACACAGCTCATGCAGAAGGAGCTGCCACGGATTTAATGTGAAAATCAYGTTAACTTGTCTACAGTGACCTATCTCACTGATCATCATGTATTTTACTGGTCTTGTGATCTTCGTGTAAAAGAAGACACGACAATGGCACCTCTGAACCTCTTCCACCTGAAACACAGCTTCATCTGAACACAGCTTCATCTGAAAACAATCATTTCCAGGAGCTGGGATGCAAYGACCATATATATCTGAAATGTCTTGAAGAAGAAAACGCTGTCATAACAGTGGGCAGAAATAACACCAGCAACCRTAACACAGACATATATATTATAAAAACATATATATTAAAAAAAAAAATCAATGTTCTACATTGGATTTCAGATGATCCTTATACAAGACTGTCTTTACCACTTACCTTGTGATTCTACCATAAACCCATAATTCACTWTTTGTTCCCCGTTTTACTGAGCCTTGCAACATTTCATTTGTGAATCAATTTCCTCCTGTCAGCTCTGAACAACTATGCTTCACTTTCCACCACCCTTTGTCTCCATCTATTCCCAGTCCCTTTAATACAGAGAAAGTCTCCTTTTTTGAGTTACTGCAATGGGGCACTCACCTTGGCTGGGGAAGCAGGCACAGTTTATTATAAATATCAAAACATCCTTCCCTCCCCGAGCAGGGAGCTGGGGTCCTTGCAGGACACTTCCAACGCTGTCCCCAAAGGGGAACCAGCACCTGGGTCTTCTGTCAGATGGAGCTGACAGCTGCTCGGTGTTTCTGCTCCAACTCCCCCCTAATTTTGCGTTTTGACGCTTTGCTCAATTTTTTTCTTTAGTAAAATGTACATTAAACCATCTGAGGTGGGGGTGTGTGCAAATGGGGCTTTTGTATCCTTCAGGAAACAGCAAACAGCTTCAGAGAGGAATATTAAGTGGCACCCAGTAAAACCATCTAGCAGAGGAAATGATGGACGTGAGGGAGAGGGCAATGCATTAAAATTCATCTCCTGTCTCTCAGCACTCAAAATTCTAAACTACTGAACAAAYTTCTACAAGCTCAGGCTGGAAAACATCACACAAAGAAGCTGCAATTTTGGTCTCAGGAACCGGCAGAACCCTCCTTAGTTCAAGAAATCCCAGGTATAGAATTTAGGTCCAAGCCATATAGGAAAAAAAAAAAAAAAGAAAATGCATAGGAAACCACAAACCACAACCAAAAGATTTTGTCTCCTAAAGGAGAGCCCCAGGTGGGACCCTGCTGGTTCAAGTTGTAAAGCACAGCTGTCCAAGCAACTCAGGCTGTGATCTGCTCTGAGCTGAGCTCAGTTTAGGGCTCCAGATGTAGGTGTCTGCATGTGGGGTAGATTTCTGAGATATTTGTATGGTCAGTGGAATGAGATAGTACAATCCCATTGGCATTAAGGGCACAAACTCATCACCAGGCTGGRCARGGCTTTGCACARCCTGGTCYAGTGGAAGGAGTCCCTGTGGCAAGTGGAAGTGGATGAGTCCTAAGGTCTGTTCCAGCCCTAACAATTCTAGGATTCCCTGATTCTAGGAATTTAGATGAGCAGCCAGTTTAGGATGATGATTTGTGGCAGAGAACAGCTCTGCAGGACCAACCATCCTGAGAAGCTCTCCCGTGACTGTAAAGACAACTTCACCATCCAGCACAAAATTAGACACTTATATACATGAGCTTGATTCTGGGTGTTTTAAGCAAAATCTAGATCCTACTGGCTGGGGTGAGGGTTTTTTGGAGTGAGGTTTCAGGGTTTGGGGTGGGGGTTTTGTTACATTTCAAAAATAAAGTGAGTGTTGAAAGTGGACTTGTCCAGACTGAACAGATTTTGGAAATTATTCTCTTTTAGTGAGTTCAGCTGACTGAGTGCTGCCTGCAAGAAAACGTGCCAACCATATCAAAGCCAGAAGCCCCAGGTTTCAYTCCTGATGAGCAGAACCAACTCCTTCAGCTCCTCCTGTCAGACACCAGCTCAAGGAGAGCCACATACCAAAACAGGGTGCCAAAATAAGGCACCAAATCCCACCAGATTCCCATCAAATCGTTCCCCGTGCCAAATCTCAGTGCGACTGCTACAACCACGTCCCCTATTTCAGTCACAAACTCAGCTTTCAGTTGCTAGTGAGGCTGCCTGTGAACTTGCATATTCAGTAGGCATTCTGGCAGGGAACCACAGCATGAAGGCACAGAAGGCTAAACAGCAGAGCTATAATTAGAGTGGGACCCTGCTTCCAAGAAATGCTAACACCTACACAGCTCACTGTCTGTGATTTAACAGGGTACTGGGAGACCAAATCTTCCCCTACTTGCCTTCAGATTGGCCAGGGAGAAAGAACAACTGGAAGTGAATCAAAAGGAGAAGAAATTCTCATGAGCAATTTAAAAAAAAAATGCAAAAGAACAGGCAGAGYGTGTTTAAATTAATTATCTCATGGTATAGCTGAAGAAGAGACAATTGGTAATTTTTAGTGAGCTTCATTTGCTGTCAATATGTTCCACACAAAGCATTTTGGTCACATTTTCTGCAAGTCTATGTGTTTTTCAGAGCTCTGAGTTATTGCATGTGCTTAAATCAGATGAACTGCAAGTTTTTAGATTGCTCCTGTATTTCAACCCCTTTTTTTGTTTGCTTATTTGTTTATTTCCCACCGGGTACAAACTTCTTCAGGACAAACTCTGGAAAGAGATCTGGGGGCAGTGCTTTGGAACTTGGTCAGTCTGATCCTCTTTCAGCTGGGCATTTTCACTGATGGCTCTCAAAGATTTGTGAATGCCACAGAATGTGTGGAATAGAGTTAAATATCGGCAATATTTAATGTATCATTAACTTCTCCTTCCCAAGCTGGAACAGAACATCTCTGTCATTTCAATAATGCTGCTCACAGCAGAGAGAATTCTTTCCTTGTCTGAAGAGTCTGGAGAAACACAATTGCAATTCTAGTCCAGATGCCACTGTGCTGCTTTGAGGAGCTGTGGTAGACAGGGMTGTTTTAACAGAATTACAATTCTGTGGGTATAATAGAACCCACAAGCCTTCATTAGTACCTATTATCTCACTCAAAAATCGAATGTATAGAAAAAATTAGTGTAAATTCTAACACCTATAAAATGGATTTTTCTTATTTTGCCTCAAAAAAAAAAAAAAATGAGGTGGTTGAGATCTAGGAAAGGAAAATTTCAGATTTTTTTCACTTGTTAATTTGGAATTCTCTCTTGAAAAGGGAAAACACAATGCTTACATTTAACAGAGTCAGGGAACAGTAAAAAGTACACTGATTTAGTTGAAGCAACATTCCCACAAAAATACTGGCATAAGCAACTAAAAAGTTTGTAAACAGCTAGAGGAGAATAAGAGAAGAGCAACAGTCAATTTRCATTCTTCAAAAAAGAAAATCATTGCAAATTAATCTTATTCCTATTATGAGAAGGTTTGGTGCATAAGGGAGAAGCTGGAAATGTCATATACTTGGACTTTAGCAAAGTCAAAGGATTTTAAACAAAGGACTTCCAAAAAGGTTTGAGAAGCATTATCTAGGTGGCTCCAGGGTGTGGGATTACACAGCTCCTGCCAGAGCATCAGAAACTCTGTGGGCTGTTCAGGATTCTGCCTTAAATCTGACCCCATTCCTAATTCCATAGATGGTTTGGATGAGAGGATGGGGAAGGACATTTATTGCAGTCACAGAGAGCACCAGGGTGAGCATCTGCAAACAGAGGGGAAGAGGAGAATTCAAAACAATTCAGGAAGGTGAAATGTGAAGTYAATCTCTTGGAAATATGGAATCACRTGYWCTAAAGGGGATTTCTGGCCTGGCTGGGGTGGGGCAGAATGGGATCYGAGTAATATCAGACTGAGCTGAAAAAACTCACAGAATTTATCACAGAATCACAGGCCACAACCTGTTGGCCTCTCAGCATCCAGAATGAGCAATTYCAACCCTACTGTYCTTGGCAGGTGKGATCCTCTCCACTCCCAAGAGCAAAGAACTCATCAGGGAACTCATCTTGATTGAAAATTCAGGTAAATTCAAGGAGGAAGGAAGACAATATTAATTGTTCATGTCTTGCTCCAACTCAATATATCCAAATTCCCAAAAAGAGGCCTCTTCCCCCCCCCCCCAAAAAAAAAACCCCAAACCAGAACAAGATATATCCTTAAAAGGGTAGCTAGAGCAAGAAAATAATAGCAGAAACAAGATCTCAATAAAAAAAAAACTATGTTTTAGAATTTCCATATAAACTCCATTAAGTATTTAAATGTGYTGATAGCTTTTCAGAATCCAAACAGTCCTTCAAAGAGYTGGAATTTTATTGCTCTGCTTTTTAGTCAGTGTGTCAGCTCAATAGAGAAGATTCCCTGAGATRCCCATTGCAGCTTTGTCTTGGGAATTAATTAAAATTTGGGTCAGAAGGGATCTTATTCCAACCTCCTTGTCCACATTGCTCCAAGCCCTCTCCAGCCTTCCAGGGATGGAGCAGCCACARCTTCTCTGGGCAGGGCCTCCCCAMSCTCACAKKGAAGAATTTATTGCTAATATCTAATCTAAACCTCCTTCTMAGAGTTTAGAGCCATTCCCCCTYRTTCTGCCACTTCATGCCATCATCCAAAGTCAGTCTCCAGCCCTCTTAGAGCTGGTTGAGGCACTGGAAGGTGCTCTAAGGTCTCCCAAAGCCTTCTCTTCTCCTGGTTGAACAACCCCAACCCTCTCAGTCTCAGCCTGAGTCAAATACCCTCTGCTGCTGCATAGGAGGCACAGTAATTTATATTATTTGTAATTTAGAAGGATGGGGAACATTTGTAAAGGAGTCTCAAAAGAGAATGAGACTGATTTGGTCAGGTGAAGAAAATATGACCCAGGAGAGAGGTTTAAAAAAAATTAAGATACTTTAATCTAATGAAAAGAAAAACTGGGAGAAAATGTGGAAGCAGTCCTCAACAGTAAAAGGAAGATTGGGGAAAGAAAAAACTCTTTTCTCTGTCTAGTGTTGCTAGGCCAAGAAGTAATAAAGCAAAGAAGATTAAAATCCAACATCAGGAAATGCTTTCATCACTGAAGATTTTTAAGAAAAATTGAACCAGCATTTGTCACAAGTGACATAACTGACCCTGTCTTTATGAAAGCAGTTGGAYTACATGACCTCTTAGTGTCCCTCCTACTCTCATTTTAATTGATTTCTCCAAGAAAAAAAAATATTTCTTTCTCTGAAAGATATGTCTATCTCTAACTGAAGCATAAATACGCTGAAAGTAATAACTGTAACTCCTYAGGGTTCACAAAATACACAAAAGCAACAGCTCTAAAGTAAAACTCTTGATGAGACAGGAATCATCTCTCTCACAGCTGAGAAYTGTGAATGGAAACAATCTCAAATTAAACATTTTTATTGTGGGAATTGCAATTTTGATGGAGGAGAAAAGAAAGAGCAGTGCAAAACGCAAACCCTACCAATCTGATTTGACAAATTGAGTGGCTGATATTTCACATTTACTGATCTCTTCCTGCAAGACACTGACATCTGAGAATGGGGCAAGGGAGAATTAGTGATGTTCGCTCACTAAACCTGAGAGATGCAAAAGTGACTCCTGGGGGAGAAGTTCATATAACACATGGACATGTCAATGTTATAATTGTCATTATTCACCCATAACCATGATTTTGCTCTCATTGTTGCTGCTCTGCTTGAAAGAAGGAAACATTCAGCCCCAAGTCTGACTCTGTAAATTTCCAAAACCTGTTGGCTTCTCAGCAGCCAGACTGAGCAATTCCAACCCTACTGTCCTTGGCAGGTGGGATCCTCTCCACTCCCAAGGGCGAAGAACTCATCAAGGAACTCATCTTGATTGAAAATTCAGGTAGATTCAAGGAGGAAGGAAGACAATATTAATTGTTCATGTCTTGTTCCAATATTAATATATCCAAATTCCCAAAAAGAAGCCTCTTCTCCCCCTCAAAAAAAAAAAAAAAAAAAAAAAAAAAAAAAAAAACCAAACCAGAACAAGATATATCCTTAAAAGGGTAGCTAGAGCAAGGAAATAATAGCAGAAACAAGATCTCAATAAAAACTATGTTTCAGAATTTCCATATAAACTCCATTAAGTATTTAAATGTGCTGATAGCTTTTCAGAATCCAAACAGTCCTTCAAAGAGTTGGAATTTTATTGCTCTGCTTTTTAGCCAGTGTGTCAGCTCAATAGAGRAGATTCCCCGAGATGCCCATTGCAGCTTTGTCTTGGGATTTAATTAAAATTTGATGAAGTATTCTTACAGTGAACAGGCTTTCAAAAAATTAATTTTAAGGATGAACTAGAACAAAAAGAGTAAGGGGCTCAACAGACGTGTGAAGCCTTTGCAAAATGTATGGATTGCCCACATGAGGCGTCCACCTGGTCAAATTCACCTCCTTTCTATGACTAAGCAATTTTTTTATTATTTCATTGCAATGACTAATTAAATTCAATATTACACGGTGTAAATTGGAATAATRTTCTGGCCTTCCTTAAAATTTCCTTTCATTTACTTTAATAAAAGTTTTAGGGTGTAACAAGAGAATTTAGCCTGTACACATTTGCTGCACTTGGGAATTCTGCTGTCAAAGCCGGTGGGATCTTTGGGTACTGCAAGTGGTGAGCCCAAGGTTTATTAAACATTTTACCTTTTCACTTCWGTATAACATTTTTTAATCAGAAATTAAATGATTCATAGAAGACTTATTATGTCAGGGGGGCCTTGAAAGGATGTTGCTTTTATGTCCTGGGTTTGGCCATGCWAACAGCTCAGTCAAGCAAAAAAAAGCAGCAGGACAGAGATTCCTGTAAATGTGAAGGAGGGAAAAGAGTAATGTAGGGAA
>NW_026623947.1:98630-112888 GCF_030028575.1 Malurus melanocephalus
AAAAAAAAAAAAGAGGGTTTGAAACATGCTGGAATCCCTTCAAATAGTAATCAGATGATAACATGATTACCACCATAAATCTAAACATGGAAGAAGAGCTGAATTGGCTCAGGCCAAATGTCTGCACATCATGCTACCCCATCTCTGATAGCATCTGATAGTGGATAGGGAAAGCAAAGCCAGATTGGAGCTTTTTCCCCTCCAAAGGACTCCCAGCCTCCCRTGCACTGCTGCTCCCTGAGACTTTTATTTGCTTTGCTTTCCACCAGTGAATATCCCCAATCCCAAAAATATAAACATCCTCAATGCCCATAGCAAATTGGGCAGTATTAGAAAAATTATCATTTAACAGCCCCATCTCAGAGTGGCCAGTAACAATCACACAGATGCAGGGCTGAATATGGAACAGAAAATTATTCTCACACCAGATTTTGAACAGATACAGGAACAACAATGATGTGAACCTCAGGGAAGCATGCTGGATCAGGGGGTGACACAAGCCTGGCTGCAGCAGCATGCACTTTGCCCTAAAACTCAGAAATCACGGTGAAAAACTCTGTGATAGGGCTTGTAATAGGTKAAATTTGAAAGTTCAGCACTGTGAAGGTCAGCTTGAGCTGCACTGCCAGCTGTCAGTGCCAACCAYCTCCAAAAGTGTGGGACAGGGACAGGCACATCCTGGGAGGGGGAACACGGGGAGAGGTTTGGGGACATCACCCTGACATGGCAGACTCTGATCTGGCACTGAGAGCACTCGTTTATTCCAGTTAAATCATCAAAATGCCACAGGAAAAGGTAATGGCACACATATATCACTGACCCAATTCACACTCATTTTGCAAACATAAAAGCAAAAGGCTTAAAACGTATTAATCTGCGATTCTCTGGCTCTTCAACAGTGCCTGGAACATCCATTCTTAGGGGCATGAAGCTGTCGATGGCTGATCTATGTCTTGTCAATTCTAAATCAGAAATAATGAGGCAAATCAGTTACATCTAGGCTGGTGCAAATCTTTTTCTTTTTCTTTTTTTTTTTTCTTCCCCTCTCCTTTGGAACCAATTACCAAAGTAACTCTGAAACAGCTAATGTGAAATACAGTCTTGCCAATCAGCAGATTTTCCAGGAGCATCCATCAGTCAGCTGTCTGCAGCTCCGAGATGGAACTTAGCTCTCTCTAAATTAATAAAAAGAAACCATCTGGAAGACACTTTTCTCCTGAGCAAGAAGCAAAGACGTGCTGGCTGTTCATGAGTGTCATTGCAAAGCACTCGTGAAATGTCAGGAGCRGTGAAAACTGTTTCACATGTTTACCTGTGGTCTCAGAGCCCTTAATTTGAATTTCACTGTGATTTTTGTCTCCTTTRCTGGATTGGAAATCAGTGCAGGGCAGATCAGTGAGCCCTGGTGAAGCCAAATGCAAAGAAACCCAAAACAGAAGGATGCAGAAGGGAGAGAAATGGAACGAGGGTGGCAAGGCATGGATAACAATAAARCAGAAAACTGAGATTAATTTCTATCTGCCAGAGTGACAGATATAAAATATATTTACAAAATAAACGTCCAGTTTTTAGTGCATCATGGAATACAGCTGCACCAATGGGAAAGAAACTTTCTTCAAAATAGTTTCCTGTGTCTCTTGACTCTGGYGTGTGAGAGCAGCTGGCAAAATCTCAGCACCCTCTTCTAAGGAGCAGAAGCCAYTGAGCAAAACCTTTTTGTGCAGCTWTTGAAGGAAAATGAAAAKGTACCRAAACTACCAAGTATGTATTCCCACAATGTTTCTTTTTATTGCCCTCATATAAATGTGCATGTTCTCATAGGCACTTTTTTCAGGCATTTTCCAAGAGAATGTATTCCTCTATGAAAACATCCCAGAAATGGGTTCACCCTCACAAGCAAGAAACTAATTTTGATTTGAGTGTGTTCGACTAAAATTAATCGCCAGTGCATGCAAAGCAGTGGAAAAGAGGTGRGACTTTCACTGTAAAAGCTCCTGGAGGTAACATAAAATGGACTAATGTTCCTATTAGGCTTATCACACTTGGAAGATTTCAGAGTCTGCATAGATTGATTTCGTCTTGGCACATAGCCTGGACACTTAGATGGACATTTAARAGGATTTGCAGTTCACACAGTTTTAAGATTACTCAAAAAAAAAAACCCCATATATGATTGTAGGTGTACCTATTTCTAAACCAGAAGTTGAATGAGCAGTTTTAGTGGTGAATCCTCTATRTTCACACAAGATTCTCGTATGGAAGTCATGTAAGTGACATTGTGGCTAGCAGTCCCTCTGTTTGACATTTTCCTCTTATTTATGTGTACTGCACTAAGCACACTTTGAAACAGTAATCTGTGGCTTAGCTGTATTTCACTTTCTGTTATAAAATAACACAGAATCTACCCAYGGTGCAAAGGAAATATTTAGTCTGAATTGCCTCCTTGTAAGCGAGAACAATCAACATTTTTCCCAAAGAAAAAAACAAGAAATAGGTTTGTTTTTTTTTAGAGCAGGATGCAGGCAGAATGCTGTAATATTCCATTCCAACACATACCACTACCCAAAATGGGTACAGGATGCACAGCCTTTACAAAATCTCCCTGATGTTAATGAGGTCAGTTTCTGAGACAAGAAAGATCCCTTTTGGGGTTTGTTGTTGTTTTTTTTTTTTATTTTCCTATAGCCCAGTCTAGCCTTTGGAGGGTCAAACTCACAATTTGCCTTGAAGCTTCATTGAACCCCAGGACTTTTGCTGATCCTCTGCTCTGCCAATGAAAGCCAAAGTCCTAGGGGCACAAACTTTAAAAAAATACATTCCTCAAATGCTTTTTGCTATTTTTCCCTTGAGGATGCGTTTCTTCAGCACAAAAGATTGGAAAGAATTATCACTCATTGTTTTCTACCTCACTGTTTGGCTAATTTACATGAATTTTCACGTAAATGGATTTGTTAAACGCAAAACCTAGATAGAATCATAGACTAACAGAAGTAATTAAGTTGGAAAATCTCTCTAAAATCATCAAGYCCMTCATTCCCCCAGCACTGCYAGGGCCAGCACTTAAATCATGTCCCCGAGTGCCMCAAATTTTTCAAAYCCCTCCAGGAATGRGGACTCCMCCACTGCCCTGGGAACCTGGACAAGGGCTGGACAAGCTTTGAGTGAAGAAATGCTCTGTAAAATCCAATCTAAACTTCACCTGTCACATCTTTAGGCCACATCYTCTCATCCTGCCAGGCTGCCAATAGATTGGTTTTCCTCAACAGGAGAAATTCTGCTTTTTCACAAAGGATTTTGCTCACTGCTGTTAAAATGTAGCTCAGGAATAAAGATTGACTTTTTTTTCCCAATGCACACTTAGAATCACTGACCCAAATGATATCTTCTACAGYGTCTGAGGGAGTGATTACATCTAATTTATACCATAGCTCCTCCATAGCCACTATGATCAAACTTATTTGGACAAAAAAAAAAAAATCACCCACTCTGTGATTTTTCCCCATGATTTTTAAACAACCATTTTTCAGTTGGGCTGTAAATGGAAGATTTCTCCTCACACAACGCTGTAAGTAAAGTCAGCAAACTGTCAGCTCTGGCAGATTGTGCCTGGTCTCTGTAATTGAGTTTGATTAAGAGTTTCGTTGCCATCGCTGGCTTTATTCCCTTCCTATGCAAACATTTTACATCTTCTCATTGTTAAATATTGTTTTGCTTTGTTTATTTGGTGGGGCTGCCACAGAAGATGAACATCCAAATACAGAATTAATGAACATTGATGTCATTGTGTTGAAAGGAACATAAGGTTGGGAGGGGGAGAAGAGACATTCTAATTATTGGAGTGTTTGGTGGGAGTTTATTTTACAAACACTATCATTATGCTGACAACAGTGACTCAATATGTTCCACAAGGCTTTTGTTACTTTCAGRAATGGGAGGATGGAGCATGGATGCTGTTTTGTTTCACAGCATAAATCCTGTTTTGAGGTCACAAGCAGGCCTGCAAACAAGGGGAAAGGAGAGTTTGAGCCTCCTGGCCTCTCACCACCATTTAGATAATGTAAACCCAGTGCAAACAATCCCTCTATGATTGTCTGAAATTGGCAGCCACAGGTTTGTAGAATCACAGCTTGGTTTGGGTTGGAAGGGATCYTGTTCCCATCTTGGCAGGGGTGAAACCCATCCCTTTCCACCCCTCCCACTGTCCCAGGTTCCTCCAAACCCATCCAGCCTGGCMTGGAAGATTTCCATCCTCASAGGATGAGYAGCACAGAGAGGTTTTTAGGGTTCYATGCAGTTCAAAAACTCTGTTTCAGAGACCTCTTGGAGCAGCACCCAGAGACCAATGSACTCCATGCCCTGAATTAATGAAATTCAGAAACGAGTGAAGGGAAAAAGATATTCCTCTTCTAGCAGTGATATTTTTTGAAAGCACACATAAAAATATCCTTAAACTCCTAAAATAARGATGATGTCATCTTCTTTTGAGACGTTGAAAGCTTTGTCTCCCTTGGAAGGACAAACAGTTCTTAGAAAATGAAGGGTTTTAGCAGCAGTTTACTTACACATTATGTGTCTCAGTATAACAGAAACACCCAAATTAGAAACATATCTTTCAACAAAACTGCTCAGATCTCCTTTGCAATGAAAAGAAAAGAATTGCTGTAGGGGATTTCTTGGGAGAAGCAAATTTTCCCATTTTAAAGTGAAAACTTTAAAATACATTTTAAAAATATGCTAGGCCGTGCCTAAATAATAATCTAACTTTTTTTTTTTTTTTTTTTTTTTTTTTAATATGTGTCAGGAATTACAAGAGCTCTGACAAATACATGTGGGGGAAAAACAAAACCACCTTTTCATTTTCTATCAAAAGTGCTTAACAGCTGTTTTCAGATTAATTACTCTCCAGTGATGTCTGTGCCTGCATCACCAGACTCTGTTTTCCACCTTCCTGAATTATAGCCAGGTACTCCAAAATATGTTCTGCTAAACACTTCAATGAAGCCACAGGAATTATTTCTCCATAAATCAGCCCCCATGTCTTTTTGTGCTAAATAAAAACCAGCTATCCTCTAGGCCCGTAGAAATAAACCTTTACAAATTCGCTCCTTCAGTAGTGGGGCTGAACAAATGGCATTTCTTACCCCAGTGGCAGCTCCATTACACCCAGGTTGAGGTCATACTTTCYCGTTAATGAGGTGGCTGTAACGGGGCCCAAAACAGGATAAATAGYGAGGGGGTTTTCAATCAGCTGAAGTTTGTTCTCATATCAGCACACTGCAGGCACTCCTAGTTAGCTTTCCATTAGCGTTAATCAGGCGTGGTGGTCGTGCATCAGCTGTGAGTTAAACCTCAGCCTGCACTTTTGTGCCATTCCCAGCCTTTGATTTAATTTCTTGCRCTGGGTATCAATCCGTGGGCAGCTCTGAGCTGATTTGTAGCCACAGTGATTAGAACCACTGTAATTGATACATGATTAATCAATAGCTACGCTGCAATTCGTCAATGCCACGTTTATGAACCGCATGCTAACTAATTTTGTCTTTGCCACGATGTTTGAAGCAACAAGAGTTCACATGTTGGTTATTATTCGTGTTTTTTGCTATGAGAGTCTAAGCCTGGGCAAGCATGGTGTGGATAAGGAAGTCACCCAAGGAAATTCCCATGGAATTCCCAAGGAAGTCACCCAAAAATTCCCATATCAAATGAGAGGAAGGAGCTGTTTGATGGTCCAAGATGCTCTCTCTGACCCACACTGAAGGCAGACCCAGAGCTTTCGGAAAGGCAGGAGCCAGACCTGTGAGGAAAGGCCATCCCTGGGGCAGTGGGTCATGGGATGTGTCCCCTGGATGTGGCACCTCTGACCAGCAAAGCCACCTCAGCAACCTGGGCAGGGATGTCCTTCCCSTGGCAGTGACATCCAACCTGTTTCTTTTACAAACTTCCATGAAAAAAACCCCATTGTTTCACAAAAACAATAATCCCTCTGTTGGAATAATAATAATGCAAATACTTCTGCGTGCAGCCCTCAGAGGGCAGGGAGTGCAATCAGCCAGACACACGTGGCTTCCATCGCTACCAGCAGCAGCCAGACACCAAAATTAACTATCAGAGACCATCCAGGAGRGAAAACTGCAGATTTGCCTGCCTGTTTTTCACTCAGGGATCCAGAGGAGTCTTATGTTAGCAGTCAAAACCACAACTACTCAAAATCCTCTRTAAGGAGAGCAGGAGATGACGGGAGAGAGGGAGATGGACTGGATAAATTTATTTCCTGCTCCGTAGCTGCATTGTCAGTGCTGTGGAATTGCTGTCCCTGACCTGTGAGTGGAAGGGGTGGCCCTTGGGGGAGCAGCACAGAGCACCCCCTACATTTGCAGAAAGCTGCCTTCCTCCTTCCCAGCATTTGATTAAAAAGGAACAGAAATCAACTGATAATGTTTGTTCAGAGCAGGAAAGGAAGCTCAGTAGTAAATCTCACTAGGATTCAAAAATATTCCAAAGAAAAGCCTAAAAGAATTTGGCAATTATTTTTTCTTTCTAATTGTTATATATCTCCCCACACATGCATGCATGCACTAAGGGCAGTTTTTAAAACCATTTGAACTTTCTTTAAATTTAATACCACACTTCTGCACTGCTCCTGAGACAAACCAGCACCCCAGCACTGGATTTACAATAATGGGTAGAAACACTGTCATTGTTTAGTTGAATGTGTGCAAGGGAAGAGGAAAGAAACAGTAATTAAAAAATAGTATGATGGGGGTGCTGGGGGAAAGCGTAACGCTGTTGGAAGAGCAAATTAATCTGGATTTATCTCCAGAGAGGAGGAATTAATCTCATTTGTATCCCGATCACTCTGCACTCTGCCTAGCCGGAATAAATATTTTTAAAATATAGACRTCAGCTTTTGCTGTGTGACCAAAATGCACATTTGTCACACCCAGAGCTCGGCTGAGGTCACCTGAGCCCCTCTGCACAGCCACCCACCCTCAGGAAAGCCCTGACCACCTGTTCTGGCTCAGATCCACAGCCCTGGACCCTGCCACACAGGGGTTTGACTCTGGATTTCAATATGTGTGTGAAAACAGAGCTTTGTCCAGGCTAACCATGGTTATATTGCTTTCCAACCCGATTATTATCCATCCAAGAACTCATTTGAGCAGATACAGAGTGACATCATTTATATATATATATATGATATAAATATACATGATATACATGTGATTCTCTGTGACTGAAGCATTTTATTACAAGCACGAAGAACTGGCATTATAAAAGCACCTATTTTTATCTGCAAATAAAGGGTGTAAGCAGCACAGACCCAAAAGAGCACTACAGGCTAAAGGGCATTGATGGCAAGRGGGCAAAAAGGAGACCAAGGTCCTTTTGTGTTGGGTCTTATTGCCAGAAGAGGGATTTTAAATGTGGGAAAGCCTACTGAACTGCAAAATGGGGTTTGGAAACTGAAAATTTAGATTATAACACATGTAATGGAATAATCTCAAATGCATGGTCCAGGAGGATCAGCTCCCAAGTCTGTGCTGCTGTGAAGCCTCTTGCTCTGTTTTTGTGTTTTCTTCATCGAGTTTCCTCTCCAGTCTTTTACTTTACTCCTGTTATTCACTCTCACAATTTCTTTTTAGCTTACTGGTTGCCTAGACAATAAAAACTGTGTCCAAAAATTGTAGCTCCATTTCATATAATGCAACCAGAGCAGGAGAATATTAAGTCCCCCTGATTCTTAAGATTTACATAGGCAGTTTACAGTAAAAGCCTAAAATAACACCCAGATTTCCTGAAGCYAAATCCAGATCTTTAACCACAATGCTTTGCAACCCAATGGGGATTTTTATTCCTCTTTAATGAGCTGTTGTATTAACTTTAACAAATATTACAGTTAAATTCCAATCAAGCATGCAGAAGCAAAGCAAACATCGGGTCACATGTAACAGCCTGAGGATGGAGTGTCAGATAAAAGGAGCTCTGCAATGAGTTTGAGGGCACAGAAAACTCTGGAACATTGAATCTGAGAGATTACAGGTCATCCTGGGATGTAAATCAAGGGAACAAATGGTGTCATTAAYGTTAGGACACAAAGACATTCCCATAAACGCGGTGACATTACCATGGAACCTTTCCAAACATCATTMGTGCCACCACTGGGATACAGCCCATCCCTACATGTACAAAACATTCCAGCAAAAGGGTGGAAAYATGGAATTGCAARGYTGACAKGAGGCTGAGGGGGAGAGGGAAAGGYCATTTGGTGAGGCTGAGGAAAATCCCCTTCACAGCCTCATCCAAGAAAAGGTTAAAGTTTGATTTGATCCATCTGAAAGAATCTGCAAAAGAGAAGCCGAGTGACACGCAGCTCTTTAATCTAAGAAAGGGGAAACATAATGAGTTTCAAAGGTTCATGGTGGAAGATAAATTCAAACTACAAATTGCTTCACTTCTTTAACACTGCAAGTTATAAACCACGGGAACATTTTGTCACAGAGCACGATGGATTCACTTTTGCTTGAGGCCTTAAATCAAGACTAAATTCTTTCATAAATAGATACCTAGCAGCTTAACCAGATGTTATATACCTGAGGAAGTAATAACAAGGTGAAATTGCTTTTGTGTGTGCCATGTGGGCAGTCACACTGCCCTCACAGCGGTCTGCCCTGGGTTTTTTTATGTATTATAACAGAGCTGTGGTGAGCACCAGCAATCATACATCCTGCTCAGGTGTTGTGGCAGATGCACTTTCAGACCTGAGATCAGAGATGGTTTGGAAATCAGAGAACCAGGCACAGCTCACATTCCTGAACAAGAGTCCATGAGATGAACAGGGAAGGGTCACAGATCCCTTGGGAGACATTATGACAAGAAACCAGTGCTCAGAATATTTACCCATCCTTAAATCTGGTCGCTTTCCATCCCTCAGCAACAGATGAGAAAAAAAATGTAGCACAAGGTCGTAGCTTATGCAGACAGAGAAATCCTCTCCCCTCCTGCTGCTGGACTGCAGGGAAGGGGAACCAGGGGCTCAGGAAACACCAGGGGCTGCCAAGTCACCTCTGTATGACCTGATCAGGTCCCACCCCATGCACACACTATGGAACAGCATCACAGAATGGTTTGGGTTGGAAGGGAGGTAAAGCTCATCTCATTCCACCCCCCTGCCATGGGCAGGGACACCTTCCACCATCCCAGGCTGCTCAGAGATCCATCCTGCCTGGCTTAGTGTTCAGTTTCAGGTGCTCAGTTTCAAAATTGTCTTGTGTTATAAATTTGAGATTTAAGATTACAGGCCATTTTTCTGCACGGAGACTTGTTTGCTGAACAATAATTTTAGAAAGGCTGTTTCCTCCTGTTTAGATAGCAGCACCGAGGGCTCCTGCATTTCACTGAAAGGTTGATGAGTATTTCTCTCTCCATCTTAATTAAATTTGAATTCCAATTAGGAGATGGCAGATACTCCATTTCTTGTTCTGGCTGAGATCTCTCATGTTGTTTACATCCCACCTTTGGGGAGGTTGTTACGCCTGCTAATTTCTTCGTGGGAAAGACAGAAATAGTGTGCACAWTCAGGGTATTCTTTCTGAGGCTGCATTATCTGTGTGGATATTGTTAGAAATGCAGGGAGTGCTTCACCAGTGCCCTGAGGTCTGAAATAGGATTTTATTTTGCAGAGGACTTATGAATGTCTTCCATGCTGCACTGAATGTCATTCCCAGATGTGAACAAGAACTGGCCAGAATTTTATTATTGCTACTGTGTTTTTCATCAGCAATAAAAATTTTGTCAAAATCAGTATTTCTGTGGGGTGTGGGTATCTGTGTGGAGGGAGAGGGTGCATTTATCCTCCTAACTCAGKTTTCCTCAGGAAGGATTCCTGGTTCCTGCAGGATTGTCCCATCAGTGACTGTCTCTAGTCCCATACTCAATCTCTCCCTTTCTTCCCTTCAAGACAAATTTCAAAGGATCACAATCCAGGGGAGAACATACTGTATTTCAAAATGTTTGAATGCCATCTTTTACTTCTTTGGCTAAAGACAAAAGTAAGACGAGGAGGATATCACCAAAACAGCTCCCACCACTGCACTATCACCTTTTTTCCAAAGTGCATTTTATATATTTGATCCTAATTTCCACTTGGCCGGTGTCTGGTGGAAGCAGCATTTCTAATATTTGGGAAATCTCTACAAAGCTGTTGTTTAGCAGTGAAACAAGCATCTTGCTTTTTTTTTTTTTTTTCCTCCCCTCATCACTCAGAGCCCTCCAGTCTGCATTGGTCTGTGGTGGCTACACTGGACCAGCACAAAGTTTTTCTTTCTCTATAAATTCTCCAGCTGCTATTTGGGTGCTATAAGGTTTTTCCTGCAAATGCCCATTTCCTCATTTTAGGATCATATTAGGCAGTCCTGCTTGTAATTAATTTTCTTAGCTCCTTTTTCAAATGGGCTCTCTCTCTTTTGCATGAAGGGATATCTTTGCAAGTTCTGGGAAGTTACAGGAGAAAGTTCTTTAACTTCTTCAAAACACCCTTCACAATGAAACCTCTCAAACCTTGGTAATATTTTGGCTCTTTTTCTGACTCCCTGTCAAAGGTATCAACACTTTTAGAAATGTCCTGAGGAAACCACTTYTATTTACCAAAAACATCCCTTTCTCTCTCTAAAACACACACGTACCAATATCCATTGCATCTGTTCCTGTAACTTCTCATTCTCTAAGTTTCTGCCATCAAACAAAGCACCGATTGCTCTTGGCTCCCTCTCCAAAAAAAAGAAGAGAAGGCTTTTTACAAAAATAATATGTTTTTCTGGGCTAGCAATGGAAATAAATAGAAAAATGGACAAGCACTCATACACCCACACCTGCATTCCCCAGATCACAGGAGCAAAAAGAAATCTGTRATACCTCTCTGAGGATGGGACTGTAAAACATTTGGCTAAGATATGTTACAAAATGACTTAATAAACACAGAGAAAAAAAAAAAGGGAGCTTAATCCTTCTTATTGGCCTTCTCCCTAGCTTGCATTTTTRCACCTCACTTCTTTTTATTCTTCTTACTTTTAAGTAAGCAAACTCAGTCTTTCTAATCACTCTTCTTTATGAGGCTGGGTTTGTTTTTTTTTTGTTGTTTTGATTTGGTTTTCTCCACGCTTGTCATCATTCTGGCGTAAGGAGACAGAATCCCAGCCCCAAGGCAAATTTCCTTCCCTCAGCATGTGTGGCGGGTGGAGCRAAGCACTTCACTCGTTAGGAGACAAGCAGCAATATGTTTATTGATATAAACCAGCAAATTAGCACAGTTTGATGAAAATGCAGCAGTGGTTTAACAGGATTCAGTGGCAAGGTAAATGTGGTTATTTACTGCAGGGGCTGACAGGGCTGTCAGAGGGACTCTGATTGAGATATGGGGTTCAGAAAGGATCCCCTGGGGCTCTGAGCACYTTCCCAGGTAGAGTCTGGGTGAAGCTGGATCCACTCCTAGCACAGGGTTGGTCAATGATTTATATCTAAATGTTTATTTGTGCAGAATCAATCCTAGGTATGATTTTAAAGTTTACCATGCTGCTAATCACTCACCAAGGATGTCACAGAATACAATCACAAAATCATAGAATCGCAGAATCACAGAATCATAGAATCACAAAATCACATAATCACAGAATCACAAAATGTTGTGGGTTAAGGTTTCTCCTTTTCTTTCCTTTCTTGGGGAWTTTTTCTTTCCCATTTTGTTGCTGGGATACACTGATTGCCAGGTCATCCTTTTGATGGCAGGGTGATTAGTAAAGAGAATGGGACCTAYACCCCACCSAAAYRATCTTGCTAAGCACTGGGAGGGGGTGTGTGTGGGTGTGTGGTGGCGGGTAACTATATATCCTGCCCTGCTTGGCTCAGAGGGAGAGGTTGGCCTGCTACCTGTGAGGGGAGAGCTTGACTGCTTTTTTCTTCAGAGCCCAGCACCTCCACTCATTGGGTTCCTGTTTGCTGCACTGTGATCTTCTGCCCCTGTGCCTTGCCGGGGACCCGTGAGATTCCAGCTTCAGGGGTTGAATTCTGCTCCATCCCATCTCACAGCCATGGGATTCTGCTCATCCTTTTGCTCATCTGGCCATTCTGGGGTTTCTTGCTGCCCAGAGGAGCACCAAGATTGGCGTTTCCGCTGTGAGTTTGCAGAGAAACCTTTCTCCATCCATCTCTGCCATTTTGTGTCCGCCATTGGCCACGTGGGAGATCTGAACCAGCCGGGACCCGCSCMMMRSSSCCCCYKSSRSCSKKGGGGRAWYMWYSSMMCCMSCCYKSCCSGSCSGGRRSCMAMMRSSSCCYCTGCMGACTGGGACTGTAACTGCACCAAAGGGGAGGCTGTGTCTCTGTAAGGCTGTCACTGGGTTTGGGACTGGGCTGGTGGTTGCTATTGTTATTATTACTTATTTCACCTTGTTATACATATTAGTAAAAACTGTAATTCCCTTTTACCCATATTCTTGCCTGAAAGCCCGTGATTTTTCAAAGCTATAATAATTCGGAGGGAAGGGGGGTCCCTGCCTTTATTGGCAAAACACCTGTCTTTCAAACCGAGACACAAAATCACAGAATCAATCACAGAATCACAAAATCACAGAATCACAGAATATACTGAACTGGGAGGGATCCACAAGGACCATCAAGCCCAACACCTGGCCCTGCACATGAAAACCCCAACAATTACGCCCCATACCTGAAAGTGCTGTCCAAACATTCCTCGAACTCAGCTGCAGCAAGGAGACTCTCCTGCTGAAGGAGCAACCTCCTGAGAGGTCCCCACCCGGTGGGACATCCTGCTGTGAAGCTTTGTGGATTACAGTCACATTTTCATGCCAGAAAACTCCTGGGTCACCATTCCCCAAGGTCCACAGTCAGGTGGGTGCAGCTCCCCAGATGATTTTGGCTCAGRGCACACTGACACATCATGGCCTACAGATTTTGGACACAAACTACCTGCAGCAAAGATTTAGTTCACCTGAAAAGACAACTAAAACATCTCGGAGATTAATGAGATGCACAGCATATTTTATATGACTTTGTGCCATTTGCTAATTTATTTATTAGGAAATATAATTTTAAAGGCTTTTAGAAGCCACAGTATCTCTCCTCATGAAGGCAAACCCTCATTTTCCAGAGGTACACTCTTTTTATTATCTTTATAGCAGTTTAATTAGCAAAACAACAGCACCAGAAACAGAATGAATCTAATATCCTCCACTGGCTTTTTTTTCCCGCTACTGATTTTTTCTTTCATTTTTCTTCTTCCTTTATTGACCTTTAGAATCCAATTGCTTCAGTGTTTTGTTTTAAATCTCTGGTAAAGATCATGTATTTGGGTGAAGGAACAAAAGTTACGTAGCACATCCCATAAAATGGTCTATAGTCTCCGAAAATGGTATTAACCTTATAAATCTATTTCAGTTTATCACATSAGATTCAGTAGCCTCTAATCATCACCTGAAATATATTAATGTCCCTCTCTGCCACATCCATTATCCCCTGGYTTGGGAGAGCTGCTCCATCGCCCTCTCGCACCTAGACATTTTTTAAATGTTAAATGCTAAAAATGTTACACAATATTTTGAGCAAACAGCCTGGGCTAAATGGCACAGAGGAGCAAATCTTCCTCCAGAGTCTGCAAATGCTGCTCTGCCACTGTTTGACACCAGCAGGTTTGGCAACGAGCCCCACATGTCCCTTTGGGGTCTTGTAGGACATCGTGGTTTAACCCCACTGACAGCTCAGCCCCACACACTCCCTCCATGGGCTGGGGAGAGATTCAGGAGACTGAGAATGAGAAAACTYCTGGGTYRAGATAAAGGCAATTTAACAGGTCAGGCAAAGCAAAAYAAGAATTCCTCCACCCCTTTCCAGGACAGGCAGGACCTTGGGTATCTCCAGGAAAGCAGGGCCCACCACACATAAATGTGACTTGGGAACAGAATGCCATCATGGTAAATGTTCCCCCCATCACTTCCTCCTTCTTCCCCAGCTTTTTCTACTAATCATGACATCATGYTGTCTGGAATATCCCCTCAGCCACCTGGGGTCTCCTCTCAGTTCCTTTTGCAACCCCACCCCTGGTGATGGGGTAAGGATCAAAAATTCTGGGCAAGCCCTGCTCAGCAATTACAAAAAACATCTCTGTATCATCAACACTCTTTCCAGGTAAGAAAGAGTAAAAAGAAAAAAAAAAAAAAAAAACAACACTCTTTCCAGGTAAGCCAGTG
>NW_026623947.1:113834-126929 GCF_030028575.1 Malurus melanocephalus
ACATGCCATGAACTTAACTCCAATTTAGCACAGCTAAAAGGGCTGTGCTTGTTTAAAATGATCAGCTTTTAGWGTAGGAACATTCAAGGTCACTGCAAACTCAGCCACTTTCCTTTTTACGATGCAGATTAAGTGTTTTGCATCTCAACTTGTATAGTAAATAAAAAATACTGTAGTTAAATATATGACTCTCATCTTTAGAGCCGAAGGTCATGTAGGACTTGGAACTGAATGCAGAGGAGGTGGAAGCCTGTTTTGCACAGCACTGGGACAAAATTAGGGATTCATCTTTAATATTCCCTTGTTTGTGCCTGGTGTATTTATTTCCCAGTTTCCCTAGGCTTTGATAATTTCTTCTGATACTGAATACTTACACAAAGACTTTGTTTCACACATTTGACTTTTTCAGGTTTCAGTGTCAGAAAATTAAAGTACCTCTACATAAAGCATTATGCAGTTAAGCAAGCTGTGTTATTCCCTGAGAGCAYTTCCCTCAAAAATARAAAAGAAGAAGAAAGAAAGGCTCAAATAAATGCTTGAATTTCACTTTACAGCAGCAAGAAGAACGTAATAATATATTAAATGATATGTGCTGTTGATACCAAGAAAAGCAAGCTAGGTTTTGAATGAAATTATTCCTTTACTGGGTACTGGGATCATTTTTAGTGGAGACAGGAAATACAGTTGATTTTACTAATAGTAAAATTAGCATTCATTTTTTTCATGTAAAGTTCTCAAAGCATTTTGCAATCACACCAAAACTTCAGCTGTGCCATTAAATAACAGTACTAATTACTAGTTTTCCTTAAATTAAGCCATGGTGGGAAGCCCAGGATGATATGTGCTTCAGAAAGGACCACATTTCCTGAAAGGTCTAAATGTCTTTTATTCCCCAAGAAGTGGAGACTCCCCCTCTGCCCTGGGCATCCTGTGCCAAGGCTTCACAACCCTTTCAGCAAAGGATTTTTTTTTTCCTAATGCAACTCGAAATAATTTCCTCATGCCCTCTGGTTTTTTGATGTGGCTTTTTGTTTGTTTGTTTGTTTGTTTGTTTGTTTGTTTGTTTGTTTGTTTGTTTGTTTGTTGGGGGGGTTTTTTTTGTTTTTTTTTTTTTTTTTTTTTCCTAGAGAGGAGCCTTGGAAAGGCACAGGGAGAGGGGGGAATGAGGGGGAGAGCTGTGGTTACACGAGGAGCAAGCTGGTACAGTCTCCAGACTGTAAAGTGATCTATTTAGCTCGTGTCACTTCCCATTCTCATTATGTTCTTTGTCAAGAGAATGGATTTATGTGCTGCCATTTTCTGCACTCATTACGGTGTTTGTCARGCTAATGAATAGTCTGAGGATCTGAATTTCCAATACTGAGGAGTGAATTACGGCAYGAGAATTAAAATAACTCTTGCTCTTGCCCAGGTTCTGTGTCCTGAGCTGAGAGACTTTTGCTCTGCTCCTTGTACAAGATTCCAAGAGCAGAAATTTGCACAGAATAGTCCTGAGAGGGTCAGAAAGAGGAAAACTCACATTTCTGTCAAATATCAGGCTTTAAACTTCCAGTGTCTCATTATTACAGCAAAACCAGGACAGAAAATGGGATAAAATTAACTGGTGACACTTTATTATAAGTGACAAATAGTTATTAATTTTTCTGATATTCCTTACAAGAACATTAATCATGGCAAGGTCTTTTGGACTTAGTGTGACTCTTAATATGTGATTCCAATGGAATTCTGGTGTAATTTAGCATTAATTAATGTCCACTTACTGCAAAGTGCTACCCTATTAATCTATTTTCTGTGGTTCAGGAAGGAAAGGAAATAAAACAGATTTAATGAGATCCCAATATWTCAGTCCTGCAGGCTGCAGTGACCTGGATTGCATCATACAACAAAAGTAAAGAAAAATTTTATTTCATACTCTTCCCAGTGTCAGAGGTCAAGACCAAGCTAATAAAGAGAATACCAAGAGAAAAGCAGAGGCTCCGAGGCTTTTGTTTTTGGAAGGACTGGCTGTGCAGAACTTGGATGTGCAGGAAAAAAATCTCACAAATGATGCTCCCAGTGAATTTTTTTTTCCTGTATAATGCATAGAAGCACTGTTAGCGAGGAGCAGGAGAMATCCCCTGAAAAGACCACAATCTTTGAATATCAGCAGCAGGACTGTCAGTGTGACAGGAATAACCTGCAGGGCCAGGCACAAACACTTCAATCCACAGGTGCTGGCACCAGCTACACAAAGCACAAGACAAAATAAACAATAAACTGAGGAAAAGAGAAATGTAAATGAAGGTTTTGAAAATCTTTAAAGTTTCTTTGAYATTTATCAGGGCAGAATCACACAGGGGTTTTATTCTGCTTTTTTTTTTTTTTTTGAGGGTACCCCAAAACCAAACTGCCCACCTCTTTGGGAAGAAGACTTGAAAAACATTTCAATTATCCACTCATTGGCTGCTGAATGAACAACCACGGCCTTTTTAGACTAAAGAATACTTGGGATAGATGAAATGAAGCATGACAAACCCCARCCTGGCTCCACTAAGTCATCTCCCTGCTGTTTATTTGAGCCTTGGCTGCATGTTTTAAAGGTTCTTTTCCTCCCCTYCCAGCTCCAAGCAGAGGAGGGGACATCAGTGCTTCACAGTGTCACAAAAGGATCTGGAAGAGGGGTTTCTTTTCTGCTGCAGGGGACAAAATGCCAAAAGCCATGTCTTCAATAGGTGAATCATTCCTTTTACTTGAGAAAATAAAACCAAGTGTGCACAGAAAGCCATGTGGGAAATGCCAACACCCTGAGTGTCTTTTCAAAGTAGGAATGCCCATTCTGGGCTGCTGTCACTGCTCTCTTCTGACATATATACTAACTAGAATTATATTACCTGGAGTTGTCATTWTTACACCTTGTTCCTTAAGACACCTACACCTATTAAACCAAAATAAACTTAATTTCTTTTAACCTTTCCTAGCACAATAACACAGAATGCATCAAAAATATGCATCATAATTACAGGGCTTGGAGCTTTTCTCTTTGTCTTTGGTAATTCAGCTGTCTTGCCTGAACTTCCTTCCTTTTTTCTTCTTTTTTTTCTTTTTTTCTGTGATAATTAATCTTCTCTTCTTTCACCAATTACCAACCTCTGTGGGAGAGAAGATTAAAAAAAATCAATAAAAAAAAAAGAAAGGTCACAATTAAAACTGAGATCTGGTTTCTCAAAAGGGGGAAGCTGGGACAATTTTAAGCACAAGATGAGATGCTCAGGTCATGGGACCATAAAGAGCTCTATTTGTTACCACCAATTTGGTGAACCTGCTGGTTTTTTTGTTTTGTTTTGTTTGTTTTTTTTTAACAGTGGGAGTGTTTTTGACAAGTTATCTCTTCTCACCTTCCTGGACACTGACTTTTGGCTGTTCCTGCTGTGTCAAAGAGCACATGTGTTTGTGTGTGTCATCATTTCTGCTGCTCACTCATCAACACCCTCTTCTGCTTTGGTTCCAGGATCTCTGTTCTCATCATTCCGGGTGAAATCCTTTGTCCTGACCAGCAAAGCACCAAAGTCCACCACTTTCCACACTTCTTAGTTCTGAGAGGGGGAAATCTGTGTTTAGAGAAGACCTAGAGGAAAAAAATTACTATACAGAAAGAAATAAAGGATTATTTATTAATTCTAATCACACATTTATTGTTTTTTTAATTCAGAATGTCAGGATTTTTTTTTTCCTTGAGATGACAGTGGCGATTGCACTCCTAAGATATGAACCACCTGACTGCAGGAATGTTATCAGAGCTAAAACTTTTTAAATAAGCCAATTCCAAGTAGATGAAGAGAAGAGAAACATACCACCCTCACAGGGCTTCTGGATAATCTGCCAGCACAAGCATCTTGTCTTTGCTAGGTGCCATGGATGATCAAAAGGGGGAAAAAATATCTGACAGCTTCTTGACGTGTTYTCCAGAGCATTATGAACCAATCATTCCCAAGTAATCCCTGTTTCTGGGAATGTGCCAACACAAGGCACCCAAAATTAGGGAGAGGCTGTGATACCTCAGCAGTGTGGGCAAGAGGATCTCTCTACTTTTTGAGTGTGATTGCTGCTATCTGAAAATAAATCAGATGAAATTCTTGGAGGCTACCCATGCAGTGAAAATCAGAATGAGTTTGAAAATAAATTACAAGAAGAGCAAAACCTGAACCCAGCCAGGGCTGGGCTTTGCAGATTTTCAGTCCAAAAGTTTCCACAAAGAACTTAATGAAGCACTCAGGATGTGTTGCACCTACTGTACAGGCACTGGGACAGTGATTTCTCARTTTTCAAAAGTACAAAGCAAAAAAATTGGCACAACATGTACAAAAAAAAGTCCCACAAAACTACATCAGGGAAGTCACATATTTGTTAAAACTTCCACAAGTTTTTTGTTTGTTTGGATTTTTCTTTTGTTTGGTTTTTTAATTTGTTCAGTGATTGGTTTGTATTTTTGAGTAGGTGTATTTTTAGCACTTGCAGGATCCTAAACCCACATCATTTAGGACAATATTTGTGCATATAACTGTGCACATGTAATGCATACCTGATTAATTTAGAAAAAAAAAAATAATTACAAAAATCAAACCAGTCAATTCACTTTCTGTTGCTTTCCAAGTTGCGTTTGTGGTGTCACTCTGAAAATCCCCTAAAGTGCAGTCAAGGGCTCAGAAACCTCTGCAGTGATACTAGAGGAAGAATTTTTACTTTATATGAATATAATATTATATTAATCCCAACTCCAAGGCTCTGTCATCACTCAATGTTCCTATTGTCAAGTGATGTAAATAGAAGATCATGATATGCAGACCTTATAAACAAACTCAATAAAATAATAAAAAAAAATTTAAAATAATACAAATGGGACCAGCACTGAATTAACTTTTCAACCTCTGACAAAATTGTGTTACTATTTACTTGAAGTGCTTTATGCCTCTGCAATGCCTTGCATTTGTCAGTGGGCGCAGACTCTATAATGATATCATCATTATATTTAGACGGGTGACTAAGTTTAAAACATTTTTTTTTTCTTTGCCAGAGATGGAGATACTGTGCTTGGCTATGGATATGGATATCTATCACCCTAATTCTACCATCACATCATCTCACTGCTCTCCATTCCCTCCAGACATGTGTACTCTCAGCAGATGAAAGCTTTGATTTTACACAGCCCTGAACCTGAGCCTCTTGCACCAGTCCTTATTTATTTAAATATCCCAACTCCTACACCACAGCTAAAGAGGTTCAATCCTTAAAACATTCGCCYTTTTAGCAACGCTGGCAAGGCAAGGAATGGTATTATTTCCTTTAAACACAGGGGGAATGGTGGCACTGAGAGATAAGTGGCCTTTCTTTGAGAAAGCCTGCAACAAAGCAGAGACAAGAAGCAGAATTTTTCAGATAATCATAATAATCATGAGAAGCCACTGTATTCACCATGCAATCATAAAGTGACAGATTAAGGGTATTTGTTTGTTTCCTCCACTGAAATAATATTCTGTCTTTCAGATAATACCACATATTGTTCCTAATTATTTATTGTTTTCTCTTTTTTAGACCAGGAAATGCAACAGACATCTTTTAAGTCAGACGAGACATGATTTTGAATCATTCTTTCTAAAACTAGCCTGCTAATGCAATAAAATGATGCTTCAGAAAGAAAGTTATCAATCCTGCTGTTCTGTGATTACTGCATATTAAAATTCAATTTTGCAGACCTTTACAAAAATATTAGTGTTAATTAGGTAATAAGGTGATAATATTCATTATGGTATATGGCATATGTCTTATTCTCTTAGACTTTCAAGAATATTCTGTAAAGAAAGACATCTAAAATACAGTTTGAGATAATGGAAAAAAAAAAAATTCCTTCCCTCTTCATTTTTTATTGTCACACTCCTTGAAATACCTTTACACTGAAATTTGAATGTATTTCAAATTTTAAATTAAGGATTTTCTTTCTGAGAGCCCTTCCAGAGAAAAAGATGCAGAAACAAACAAAGTGACACAAATGATACCATAGCTTAATACAAGTTTAAAATGTAGTAACAAATCCAATTCTGACTTTACTGATACCACTTATTTTTGACACAGATTGAAAATATGGTCACAGTAGGTTTAAGGAAGCTGTGAACTAACTGGAAATCATAGCATAGCATTTAGAGTATGGGAAAAATTGGATCTCTGCTGCCAGGATTATCTGGAATTGCAGATTCTCTCCCCTAGGAAAGAGGTCCATAACTCTCCAGCATCAATCCCTGACTTTTCCTCATCAGCAGAGTAACAGTGCAGGCTCCTTCAGCTTTAAATTCAACCCACAAACTTTCCAAACTTCATTTTATGTCTAAAAGATTTTTCTTTTTTGCTTCCACCCCTTCTCTAATCCTCTTGTTCCAGTAGCTGAAGGGTTTCTTCAGATGTTACACTTAGGTGTTTATTTGTCTCTCATTCACATCCATTTATTCACATTTCCTCCAGTTTGGTTACATTTCTTCGTTTCTGGATGTTCAGCCACACAGAGTGCTCTTAACAACAACTGCATGATGTGGTTAAAGAGTGTAAAGTGGGTTTTTTGTTGTTGTCCTCGTGTAGGATTTCTTACCCCATTTCTTTTTTAAGTACACAGTCTAACCTTTACCTCGTGTAACAGCATTTCCCCTTCTCTCCCTCTGACAAGAACACTTTGTCACACATCCTGAAATACCACTCACCTTTTTATTATGTTATTTTATCTGTGGCCCGCAGTCACCCAGTGATAGTCTAAAAGAGCCAAGACCGAGTTTTTTCCCAGCACAGATCCCCGTGTTCTCAGCAGAAGCTCTGATTATTCATCCCCTCGCTGTACCCAGGCACWTTCTGTTTTTCCCTCCCATCATTTGTTACAGATTTATTTCATCTTTCTCCATTACAGATGGCCAATCTCCACATAACTCCCATTGAGATGTCTCACCGCCTTGTACAATATCGTTAATATTTCTCCATCCCTATTCACACTGACAGATCATACTGGTATTTTTCATGGTCCCTCCACTTTGGTGCCCAATAATCTCCCCCTTTAGCCTCCCCTGACTGTCTCCAGCTGGATCACCAGCTTGGGGCAGAAACCCTCGTTACAAATTTCCTGCATTGGCACATCAACATCACAAACACATCTTTATCCACCCTGTGCTCATTTGCACCGTGACTTCTCTATAGATTGTTTCCAGCAATCTTAATTTCTAAATCACACTATGTAGTTTGGGGTTTTTTTTTTAAATTATATTCCCCCACAAAAATTCCTCATCATTTTCCCCTTCTTTCCAGAGCATGGATGGTTTTCTCCTGCATGAAGGCCTCATATCCTATTAAAACCAGACCAAGTAGCCCCATTCCATGGATTRCTTTCCATACCCCCAAAACATATTTCATAAATCATCTTATCCTCATGCACGCAACACCATTCCCTAATTTGATAGAATTTCAAATGAGAACCTTTATGTACTTAAGATTCGTGACATTTCTAAAGGCTTTTCAATATGTTTGCCCTTTCTGCTGCTGAGAACATTTTTCTTTTGAAATTTCTAAAGTAACCTCAGAATTTTAGGTGCCCACGCACATGACCTGCTGCCATTAAGAAGGGTCGAAATAATTAACATGTTTCTAAGAACCTGAAAACTTTTTACAGACACTACCCTCTTCTGCAGCCTCCATCATCTCTTCCTCAGTTTTACCAAATCTGTGGMTTTATTCTTTCCCACCTGGGGCTTKGCTGGTGTTTTTATGGGTCTGGATTCCCTGCCATGAAAGAGCCACTCATTCTGTTATCGGACTCTCATGGGAACAGAGTCACTAAATAGGATGAGCAAAGCCTTATTTAAACACATCCTATTAAAACAAATAACATCAAAGAATGTGAGATGGATCATTCAGTGTGGCCTGAAAAAATGGGGTATAATTTTTATGCTAAAAAATTGTAAAACAGATATATTTTTCCTCTCCCAAATAAAATATAGTGTTTAGTGCCAGGTATCTCCATAAAACCACACATTTGACCCTGTGAATTATTGCAGGGRATTGTTGAAACTGGGTTGAACTGACAAAGTCTCATTTATCTCCTTATAGATCATAAACTGAATTCTGTGTGCTTTTTCTATTTTTTATCCTCTSTCCAAAACAGATATCTTGATTTTTGCTGTTATATACATAGGACACTTAGAGAAAGAAAGCATGAAAAGTGAGTAAGTAACTAATGCAATGAAAAATAGATAGTTATACAGAAGAAATTTGTGTTTTCTGGCTGGGCACTAGTGAAGTTTAACCCAATCTGGCATCTGGAAGAAGAGTAATAATATTTATTTCCTGTCACCTTGTTTTTGTCACTTAAAAGTCACAYACTTCCTGTCTGTGCTGGTTATCACTCTTGTTTCCTTGAGAGAGCAGTGAACATGTTTCCTGGGGGAGCTCATTCATATTTATAGGTCCAAACTCACAGGAAAGTTTCATTAAAAAGGTAAAAAAACACAGACAGGTTCAAAATATTCAAGGAGACAGACATCTGCCTAGAAAAAAACCCAATTCATGCTCCATGAAGGAAGAAGTCTCAGCATAATTTTTCCACGGAGTGGATATCAGAGAACCCCCACAGGCACATCCTGTAGAAACAGAATATCAAACATTGGGGTTCAGCTTTTTGCTCCCCAGATCAATCACCATCCCCAAACTGAGCCCAGCCACAGCCATAAATCTCAGCAGCAAACAAATCTCTGTGAAACCCTCTTCCAGGAGGCCTCAGTCTCTACTCAGACTGTTCAGAATGAATGAGTGCCTAACTCTAACAGGACAAGATTTGGTGTTTCACCCACCCACAGCATAAATGAAGATTTATGGTTCACTAACCAAGGCACACTGTGTATGCCAACGGCATTACAGCAAGGGAAGTCATCTCCCATTTGGGGGATTCCTTCAATTTCCCTCTTTGCAGGAGGCTGCATGAATGGAAATCAAGCTCCTGAATACCAAGACACCACAGAAATGAGGTGGTGCCAAGAATGCCAAGAATTTCAGATAAATGCAGCACATGGAGCAATGCAGAACAGAAATTAGGCATTTTTTCCCCAGAAGCAACTTCTCCAACAAGAACCAAGTTCAGTCAGGGTTGAGCTTGGCCAAGCATTTTGACCTAGAGAGGCATTTTATCCTGTGACAAGTTTTTTGGTAGATGATCTTCTAACAGAAGGCAYAGCTAATTTCCATTTGTCTTAGGAGAAAATCTCAGCAGAGGCTCCTTTTTGGACAGAAAACCAACATCTTTACCTTTCAACAGCATCTGCTTCAGGCCCTGGGCTGGGCTTCAGCACCACTAATCCCAGCTCTGTGGCACAGGCATGGGGCTGCATTTAGGGCTGCCTGTCACTCTGCTGACAAAGAGGGATTGAAATGTTTATTCAAGTGTTCTATTCTSTTAAGGCTGGATTTTGACAGGGGTAATTTGCTGCAATTCATAGGGACAAAAGGGAACCCCTGCCACACACCCACCCACCCCTTTCTCCATCTCCAGAAATCAGGCAAAACCCTGGACAACTGTAAATACTCATATATATTTATTTCCATTACTTAATGACCCACCAGTGCCTTCTCTGCAGTCATTTGGTCTCATTCTTTTTTTCTAATGTGAAGATTCCCGCCGGGAAATTGCCACTAACAAGTGGCAGACCCTTCATTAGTCACAGGAAAATATATTTGCAGCCAATCACAGCTTTAATTAAGGATCTGACCCCGCTCCTAGCACAGACAATAGCAAAATAGTTCCAGAGAACAGGAAGAGGCACTGAATGCAGCCCACTCGAACCTGGGAGCAAGTTGCTTTCAAGAAAATCACAATTTCCATCAATCACTGRATACAAGGCTGCAGGGACCCTCCAAGGTCTGACTGACTGGTCAATCCTTCGACTCACAAGCAGGGAAACTATTCCTGAACCACTCCTGACAAGAGTGCTGCTTGTCCAGTCTGTCCTTACACCCCATCCCAGCCCTGGAGGTTCCTCTGTTACTCCAGGCAATCTTTCACCATGTTTACCCACACATAGCGTTAAAAAAATTTGGAATTTATTTTCCCCTCRCTGTGGTCTGAGCTAAATCTCCTCTCTGGTTTTGCATGCCTGGTGTGTCCCTGCCCAGGGTCCCTGCCCAGGGTCTCGGTCTGTGAAGTCTCTGCTGAYCTTCAGGCTGGCAGAAAGAAGGTGGGAAGGTGTGGCACCTCCCAGATGTGGTGGAATTTCAGAGCCATGTTGGACAAACTGAGCCCATCCTGTAACACAAGTTCAAGTGGGGTGTGGGTCACCTTGGCTGGACCTTCACTGAACTCTTGCAGCTCTCCATCTCTGAAAACATGAAGCTGTTTTGATAAAACTCACCATTTCCCAGGACTGCTGCTCCAGGGTGATGATTGCAGCTCCAGGAGGGCTGACTTTCTGCTGTTAAACCTCCCAACGAGCTTTAAGAACAAGAAGCAGCTGGAATGATCTRCTCAAAAGAGGCACGTTCTGAATTCATTATTTATGCCAGCCTGCAGGGGGGAAATTGTTGTTATTCTCTGTTAAACACCATTTGTCSACCCAGGACTCCTCCCATTACCTGCTGAGCCAAGTTAGTATGTTGCAAGATGCAAAATAAAACTTAATTTRTTATGATTAAGAGCCGTTTGACAAGGGAACAGTCCCAGCACAGCAGTGGCAAGAATGACTTTCTTCCTCAAAGCTCTGTCTTTCCTCACTGATATTCGTTCTTGTTTGTCTCCTTGATGTTATTCTTTCCTTTTTTTTTATTATTTGACTCTGTGAGGGAAAGACTATGTATGTGTTTCCTTTCCCCTGAAACTTCTGCTTTCCCATGGTCTGTGTTTCTTTTGTGTTTAAGTACTGAACACATTTTGTTGTGAGAAGAATAATGAGGAGGAAAATAAAATTTGAAAAATAAAAGCAAAAGGAAAAAAAAAAAAAAATCTCCAAACCTAAAACTAGGGGAGCTTCCCTTGGTAGTGCTGCGGCTGAGAGTCAGCCATAAAGAGCTCTGCCTGCTGCTGCTGGCTCTTTCAAGCTGAAATAGRGGAAATTTGAGTTAGATACATTGAGGAAATTCTTGTGAGGGTGGTGAGGATCTGRCACAGGGTGCCCAGAGCAGCTGTGGCTGYCCCTGGGTCCCTGGGAGTGTCCAARGCCAGGYTGGACAGGGYTTGGAGCAACTTGGGATACCAGGGCASGGGGTGGGATGGGATGGYCTTGAAGGTCCATTCMAARCCAAACCATTCTGGGATTCTTCCCTCTGTTTTACCAACACTCTTTGCTTACTCTGGACCACTCTTCTCACTTCTTTTTGCTCCAATCTGGTCCACAAGCTCCTGTGACCACAACGAAACTATTCTTTCATGTCTGGTGTTAGTACAAGATCGCCTTGAAATTGATCAAAGGCTCAGTAATGGCACCAGACCTGTTGATTTCGGGGCACTTCAAATAAAAAAAAAATCATTATTCTGATTCTGATTTAAACATTAATCTTCATTGTTGTGGCTTAACCTTGGCAGGAAGCTGAACATCACTCATTAGACACTAGCAAAATACAAAGGGTAATAAATTGTAAATTTTTCTCATGGAAACACAAGAAAATTTAACAGTTTAAACCATTTTGGAGTTCAGAATGGAGTAAGAAATGGCATAAAATAGATATTTCAAACTAAGTAGTAATCATACATAACCTTGGACCTTCAAAGAGCTATAGAAAATTGTAATTACCCTTGTCCTCTGAAATGGCAGAGCCCCAGTGTGTCTCTATTCCTTAAAGCCTCAGGTCTTGCATGAGGASGAGCTACAACCAGCTATTACATGTTTTTCCAGCTTTTGAAAATTTGATTGTATTCCATTCTATTCTATTCTATTCTTCTGTTTGTTTTCTGCACTTTGATCCTGTGACCTTCCCAATACCCACCTTTATAAAAATTTGGCCTTCTCAGATTCTATGTTTCATTTATTTCTGAAAATAAATGAAAGAAATGAAAGCAGAAAAAACAAGTGACACTTTTCATAAGTACTGTTTATGCTTGAGGAAGGAATTTCATGTCTTAAATTTCCTGTATAAAAAGGAAAGGTTTTTTACTTGCTWGCTTGAGCATTTTTGCATTTCAGTTAATTATCCTACATTTTTAACACACTTTCAAATATCATTCACATAAGCCTGCAGGCATCCCTCTAGAACWTTTAGCTAGTTCAGATGCCACCAGAACAAATATTTTTTCAAGGCTGCCTCTGGAATTTTCTTGTGGCTKCTGCATTTGTATGAGTGAGAGAAAAGAGGCAAATGTGTAACACCAACTGTATGGCTGCAGCGTGGGTATTCTTTGCAAAAGAACAAAAGCAGCTTATTTTGATGAAAATAAATTTGGAGGTTGAAAATGGGTTGGAAAGGAAAGCAAAATCAGGATTTACCATGCAAGTCTTGTTGGTTGCACTCTCCTGGTGCTGCAGGACCAAGTTTTGGCTTTGTTGCTGCTGTGCTGCTGAGTTTGGGTACTCAGCCCAAACTCACACAAAACTCACACAGAAAACATGTTTGTCTGTCTGCTCACAGCATACTCAGAAGGGAAGAGGAGGCTGCAGGGGTTTAAGGGTGAAACAAGACTTTTTATGTCTCCAATTCATATCCATCAAAGACAAAAGGAAACAACTCCAATATCTTATTTTAATGCTTTCGTTTATCGTGGAGTTTAGTTGCCATAAAAAGTGTATGTTTAAAATGTCCTTTAGGAGTTACAGTCCCATAAAACCTTGTAACCAAGTGACACACAGTAATGAAACTCCCTCCACAAACTACAGCAAAATGAGATTTTTTTTTTTTTATTATAATCATCAAATAGTTTGCCTCGAGGTATTGATGGAATTATATATAAACCTTTTGTGCTTCTGGAAGACAAAGAAGAAAAAGAGAAGGAAAAAGGGAGAGGGGAAGGGGAATGGGGTGGGGAAAGGAAAGGAAAGGAAAGGAAAGGAAAGGAAAGGAAAGGAAAGGAAAGGAAAGGAAAGGAAAGGAAAGGAAAGGAAAGGAAAGGAAAGGAAA
>NW_026623947.1:127093-153215 GCF_030028575.1 Malurus melanocephalus
TATAAAGTGAAATATTATGGAAGAATATGAAAAAAACCCAAACAAAATGTTAATTTAAACATTTTAAAGCAAATAATTGTTTATGATTGTGGTTCTATTACTTATTCCCCATAGCTGTAATACTGTGAAAAAGGAAAATTAAAAGTAATTAGAAGCATATTAGAGGTAAAATTGCACTTCCAGTTGAGACATATTTATCCAGGATAATAGAGCCAGTAAAAAGGGCTTCTGTAACCCTTTGGGATGTGGCTTGTCATTRTCTCAATGCTTCTAAAAAGTTCACTGCACGCTTCATAGGTTTCCCCCCTACCCTTACCTAAAATCTGAATTAAAATTCAGATTTATAAAATGACAAAGTTACTGAATCCTCAACTCAGTTCGGAACCCAGACTTCACTGAACTCCTCCACACAAATTCAGTTCTGCGCAGTTGACTTTTTGTTTGAGGTCTCAGCGTATCAAATTTATCTGACATTCAGACACCACAATTATCTGTGGAATACAGCATTTCTGCACATAATGGGTAATGTGACATATGCAAATGTTTTCTTTCCACAAGTAGCTGGATCAGTAGTAAAGATACCACTGTAATTATAACTGAGAAAATGAAGTGGATGACAGTATAATATATAAAAGATATCTATAATATAAACAGATAACAACTTAGGCTACTTACTTAGAGCTCATTTTTTTTTGTAAAATTCAGCTATCACAGTCATGCAAAGGCAAAATGTCCTCTSTGGCATTGGAGCTGTGCAGCTTTTTCGTCTCTAGCCCTACATTAGGAGAGGCTTTTTGCAGAATTTGTTAGGAGAAAACAAGATCTGGGCTAATACCTACAGGTTGCAGTATTTAATTGAATACCTATTGGATTTGTTTTTTTTTCTGTAAATCATAAATATGGAAATGCCCACAAGCTTCTTTGGAACATGAGAGAATGGTGCTCTTCACATAGTGCTTTGTGTCACTGAGAAAATCCTGACTTCGAAATTTTTCTCAATAATCAGCAGAATTTCCTTGCTTCTCATTGTCTCAGTATTTGCTTTGTTTTACACTGATGCAGTACAGGATTCTTCAGTAATGGGTATTTGACTCCCAAAATTTYCAGCAGCTCATGACTTTGGGAAGTTTTCAGAGAACAGAGGGAGAACAACATCTCCAGCCATGTGATGGAAAATGCAGAAAAAATGAGACATCTGACAGAATCCTTGAGTTGGAATGAAAAGTTTCATTTTGCTGACTGCCTCAGGATGAAAAAAAAAAAAAAAATCCAGTTTCTTATGCTTAGATATATTTGCACTTTCCCCATAGGTTTCCATGAACTTTCCACATGGCAAAACGCAGGTCTGACAGCCACCAACAGGTTAAAGGTACCTGTTGAAGGAAGGATTTTTTTTTTCCCTGCTGATATTTTTGCAGTGGCATTTAGCAGGGTTTCACGAGGTGTTCCATGAACCCGGGACGCAGCAAAGTGACAGTCGCCTCTGGCACTCAGCTCCTGTCACYAGAGCCGTGATGATCAACGTTTCATTTGCCCTTCGTGTCAGGGGAGGCTGTTACATTTTTTGGTGATCAAATGTGAAACTTTCCTCAAGTTTGAAAGCATTAATACAACGGCAGGGATTAAAAGGAGACACAGGTGGTAAGAACAGAGGGGAAGAGGAATGGCACTTGCTTTGAAAATCAGCCAGCAGCAGGAGCAATCACAAAAAAACTTCAAGGTCCCTCCTGCCTTGCCAGTTTGTTCCAAGCACCACAGACCTAGCAGGTGATGAGATTTTTTTTTTACTGGGTGAGTGTGCAGCTGTGAGAGCTGTGAGCCTGGAGAGAGAATCCTGCAGCAGCCTTGAGTTCATGCCTGCTCCTGCTGATGCACATAGTTGAGTTTAGCTTTTAAAACAAACATATSTGACCATGGATTCAGGGACAAATCCTGGCAAGTGAGGGATGTGGCTGCCTCATCTTGAACCATAAGGAGCTTCACAGAGACATTGAGGGGCTGAAGAAAATCCAGATAAAGGAAGCTGGGGAAGGGTCTGGAGCTCCAGGAGCAGCTGAGGGAGCTGGGAAAGGGGCTCAGCCTGGAGCAAAGGAGGCTCCGGGGGGACCTTGTGGCTCTGCACAACTCCCTGACAGGAGGGGACAGCCSGGGGGGTCGGGCTCTGCTCCAGGGAACAGGGACAGGAGGAGAGGGAACGGCCTCAAGTGYGAAAGTGGAGGTTTAGGATGGATACTGGGAAAAAATTCTTCACCTGAAGAGTTGTCAAGCACTGGCATGGGCTGCCCAGGGAGTGACTATCCTGGGGAGAATTAAAACAAGCATGGATTTGGCACTGGRGCCTGTGGCTACTGGCAGTGCTGGATTAACAGTTGAATTAAATGATCTGAGAAGCCTTTTCCACTCTAAATCGTTCACGAGCATGGCTGCAAGTTGTTTTGGGCTCCTGTTGGCAGTGCCTGTGGGATCTGAGTTTTTAACAGATCACTTAGGGCTCGGCTGGCTGGTGCTTACAGTTGGATGCTGTTTCACTAGAACATCTCAACAAAATTTGTGGCAGCCATGCCTTTCGTCATGGAAGTCACTGCCTGCTTTCGTTGCTTTAATCATCTGTGATATCCTTAGCAAAGCTGACTGAATACTCAAAATGAACCAGCTATGCAATGAACTGCCTCACCTCAGTTGTATCTGCAGTTTCTGTCACATGTACCTGTTCCGCGGTGTTTTGAGATGGATTTGTGCGTAGAGAAATACAGAAATACACACAACGTGAATGGTTTCTTTCATATTTTATAACCTTAGGTTGACTGGAAATGTTATTCCACAGTTTCCAAAGATTCTCTTCCCTGTCAAAAAAGAAAAAGAAAAAAAAAAAGAGTATCAAAAAGACTGATGATAATAACACGATACCCCCTTCTCAAATGGTTACAACCCTATATCTACATGCCTATACATCTATATCTTTTATATATATAGAAATATTTATGTACAGTCTAGCTAAATGACTATCTAATATCTATCAGGTAGCTCTGGATCTTTTGTTATTGAGAGTGCAAAAGAAAATGCCACTCCTATGACAAAGCACACTGATCTTGAGCAAAATTGCAGACTCTTGCTAAAACATTCTTTATTTTCAGAACATACACAAAAGCAAAAACTGGGAGAAAAAGGAAAAAAAAAAAAAAAAGCTAATTGCAGTCAATATGGCATTTTCCTTTATTGCACACAAATGGTAAACTCTGGGAACACAGAGGTTGTAAAGCAGGTTTTTCCTAAAGGGGTAACAGAAAATATCTTATTTAGTTCATGACACTCTTGAGGCAGGAATACATTTGCTTGCCAGAAGGACGTAAGTTAAATATTTTAGGAGGGTGTGTTTTTTTTCACTCTGGTTCTTTAGTGCCTTGTCATTAGTCCAGGTATTTCAATGCAAAAACTCTTGCAGTGGCAGAGGCCAGAGGATTAACTCCTGCTACGCTTATTTCTGTTAGTTAAAAAGTAGATTTTCAGGCACTATAGATCTTACAGCAATGGATTTGCTAGTTGATTGTTTAGACAGGTATAAATATCTTTATTSTCTGTGTAAAAAACACAGAATTTCTTTTTCTGACCCGCCAGCAAAATGCTGTGTGGCTCTAGGAAGGAAAGTTGTATCAACAGCTGAAAACCAGGAGTTTAGGAAGATAAAAGGTATCTGAAGTGGCTTTAGTTCTCCAAGAGCTGTCACAGACTGGTACCACTGCTCCTTCCTGCATTTGTCACTAGGGACAGGCCAGTTTGGCATGGGAATCTCCTTTTTTTTTTTTTTTTGGAACTTCTTCCTGTCAAGGGAAGGGAAAGCAAAGTTTAAAATAGCTGTGGAGGGAAATAATAAGAAATGGCTTTGACAAGCCCAAGGAGATTAAGYGTTTTCCTAGGCTGAGGTGATGGCTGTTCCTCAGGCTGTGGCAGGTGCCCAGATCCCACAGGTTTGATTGATCCGTGTTTTTGGTTAGGATAATCCTTGTTTCACAAATCCCAGGAAAGTTCTGTTACAACTGGATGTTTATACACCAAAGGTAAGTGCAGCCCTTCTGTCATTCTTGAAATAGAAACAGCTCCAGCAGATTGGGGGTGCTAACAGATTAGCAAGACCATGACAGTCCCACATTCCTTAAGAATGCCTGACAAGTGGAGTTGGCAGTCAGGTCCCCAATGCCAGCTGCAACTTCAGCCTTCTTGAACTTGTTTTGGTCTTGTGCGGCCTCTGGTCCCTGATAAAGAGGGTTTGTCCTCTGTGAGCCTTGCTCTGTGCAGGTTAACAGAGCCCACATCCCTTTCCACATGTCAGTTCAGCAAAGAGAACATTCTAATTGCTCATTTTCCTGCCCCAGTCACAGCTTGGGTTCCATGGTCTGCTCCAAAGCCTGTTGGACCTGTTGAGGGTGCAGCTCAGCTGTGGTTCTTTCTTTCTCTCAACCGTGCAGCTCTCCATGGTTCTTTTAAAATTCATCCTGCCCATTCTGCTGTGAACAAAGAATTTCAGTTTGGAAGACACCCTCGTGCAAAAGTTGTGATACTTGTGCCAGTACCTACATCTTACAGAAGTTGTGGATGCCCAGTTTTTCTCAAGGGCTGATGGACTTGAAAAGCRCAGCAATGATCCAGTTTGATCCATTGTGGGACTGGAACCCACTGCTCTGGCCACATCCTAGAGGGACAGCAGCTGGAGTCCTTGGAGGTCACCCTCCTCAGACACTTTCCAGACACTGATGTCATCACACATCTCATCTACCTTTTTTTTTAATGTTTATTCCACCCACTCTGACCTTTTTTGCTGCCCCCTGGTTGGAGGAGCTCCATTTCCTGACGTGAAACATGAGCAGGTGTGGGAGATTTTCACTACCAAGGCAGGCTCCAGCTGAAGGGCAATGTGCTGGTTTTTCAGCAGTAACCCACACGAACTGGAGAAGTGGATATGTAGCTACTGTGCAAAAGCAATGACAATGGAGTTCAGAGTGGCTTTGTACCCAAAATGGTATTTAAACTTTCAGCCTTCAAGCAGAGACTCCAGGCTGCATCTCATTTTGCTTCTTTCTTTCCTAATTTGTAACCAGCACTTGATTTAGTAAATGCCAGGATTCAGCTTTGAGAATGAATGAAAAAGCCTCAGGAAACTAATGACCTCCTTAATAAAAGAAKACGATAACTTCACTAGATTTAATATTTCAGGTTTCTATAAGGATTGAATTGGAAAGATTTTTTTTTCTTCTTCCTTTCTGCAGGGGGAAAATGAAAGCACCTGGACTTCACAGCTGGTTACTAGATATTATGTGCAGTGGTAGAAACAGAAAGTATTGACTTTCATTACRAGTCAGAAATGGGTAGGTTACACAAAGCAGACTTTAGAAATATCTGCCAYAGAAGGTCAGAGGAATATTTGCCTTTCCAGAGATCGTCCTCATTCAAATGGAGCTCAGAATTTAAARGTAAATATAAAATCCATCCCAGATGTATTTACACTCACTTTTCGCTCCCCTGAACAGGAAGTTTTAAAGCATTACTGGTTTCAGCTTTCTCAAACTGTTTTTTTGTGAAGCTGACATTGCTCCCTTCCAAACAASAAGCCAGGCTGACTCCTCAGGCACAAATCCCCATCTGTTGAAGCCCTTGGAACTCACAGGCTAAGAGCTGCTGCAAGATCAAAACTTGTCACTATCTGATGAGGAATTTTTTGCAAAGTTTCAGAGCTACTGGATCATTCAGCTGGTTAAATTGTCCATGCTCAGTGCTCAGGATTTAAAAAGTTCAAATGTCAAAGCAAATTCAAGGAATCTCTCAAATTCTTCAGCAGAAGTGTTGTCCAGCCTTGGAGTCCCCATCCCTTGAGGGATTTAAAAGTTGTGAGGAAATGGCACTTGGTTCATGATTTAGTGGTGAATTCGGCAGTGTTGGGCTGATGGTTGTACTCAATGAACCTRGAGGTCTTTTACAACTTAAATTATCCTCTAAGTCTATGAAAGTGGCTTTTGTCACCCATTTTTGTCACCTCACTGCACTAGACTTGGGGTACATCTCAGCAGGGTTTGGCCACACAGAAGTGCAGCATCTTGCTTTGGCAGCCACGTTGTTTGCCCCTGATTAAGAAAAAAAATGCAGATAAAAAGAACTCCTGTGGATAATTAATTCTGTCCTAGAGCAGCTCTGAAATAGGTGTAAACAGCTCCCCTCCAGAGGCAGCTGTCTCCACATTTTGTCAATAAATGGAATACACATCATTAGCTTTAACTAGTTGCTGTAACTTTTTACCAAGGCTGTTAAAAAGAAACAATTTTTTCCTTTTAACATTTTACTTAAAATATATTTTAAATGCAGGATAAGCAAAAATTATTTTTTGAGAAACTTGCTGGAACCACATGGGAAAAATTCTCACTTTGATTTTYCACAGTGATTTTCTACCCTGGCTCACAAGGTGAAAGTGCAAAAACTTAARACCATGGACTGACCTTGCCCAACTTAATTTGAATCATCTGAAGAGGCATTTTCCTTTTTCTATTTTCAGATTTTAAAACACTTATTTTTCTTTCATTTTATAATGTAAAGTCAGAACAACAAAGGTTAAAATTTGTTATTTTGTTACTTGAGTTCTGCCAGAAATATGGTATTTCAATTATTAAAAAATATAAACAGTAATATCAGTCAAATGAGAGAAATGTTATCAATTTAAATTTCCTAGAATTCTCTGGTGATAATGCTTTACTACAAAACTCCCAAATAGACCTTCTCGGTGCAGAAATTTAAGAAGTATTACAGAGCACGTTGTAAGGAGTGTGAAATAAATGAGATCTCATCCGTCTACTGAGGCTGACTGCTATTTGTAAGATTGTTTTAAAAATTGATGATGAGGAGTTTTTGTTTATCAAAAGAGAGCCAGAGGGGACTGTTGATGATCAGTCCTGTCTTTAAAGAGCCCATTATCCTTGATCCAAAATGCAGACCTCGTTGCACGATACAGGCAATGTCAGCCAGAGCTCCGCAAGAAGCGCTGTGAACGCTTCCAGGTATTTTTCTCACTGAAAGACGGCTGGTAAGACCCAGGGACTAATGAAAGTGCTTTTGAAAAGGTGTCAGACAAAGTCATAGTTCACATCATGGAGKTCACAGGTGACACAAAGCTGGGAGGAGYGGCTGAAAGCTCAGAGGGTTCAGAATGAYCTCGACAGGCTGGGGAGATGGGCAGAGGAGAAGCTCCTGAAATTCAAAATAAGAAATGCAGGGTCCTGGCCTGGGGAGRAACAGCCCCAGCAGCAGCACAGGCTGGGGGTGCCCTGMTGGAGCAGCTCTGAGCAGAAGGAGCTGGGGSTCCTGGTGGACACCAGGCTGTCCATGAGCCAGCAGARTGTCCTGGGGGACAAGGACAATGGGACCCTGGGTGCCAGCAGSTCAGGGAGGGATCCTGCCCCTCTGCTCAGCCCTGGGAGGCTCCTCTGCAGGGCTGTGTCCTGCTCTGGGCTCCTCAGGACAGGAGGGACAGGAGCTCCTGGGGTGGCACCCGAGGGCTGCAGAGATGCTGAAGGGCCTGGAGCATCTCCCTGTGAGGAAAGGCTGAGGGAGCYRGGGCTGCTCAGCCTCCAGAGGAGCCCCAGCCCAGAGGGGACCCCATCCCTGGGTGTCCCTGGGTGCAGGGAGGGGCAGAGCAGGGCCCGGGCTCTGCTCYGTTCCAGGRGGGACCCRGCCATGGCACCCGAGGGACGGGCAGGGACTGAGCCCAGGGAGCTCCCCCTGCACAGGAGGCACAACTTCTGTCCTGGGCAGGGACTGAGCTGGGACAGAGCCCAGAGAGGCTGTGCAGTGTCCCTGCCTGGGATATTCCAGAGCCCTCTGCACACAATCCTGTGCCATCAGCTCTGGGATGGCCCTGCTGGAGCAGGGAGGTGGCACCAGATGACCCCACTGTGGTCACTTCCAGCCTGACCCATTTGGGACTTTGTGAAATGTAACTTATACAGGAAATGTTCCCCCTAATGACACTGAAAAAGCAGGGGCAGGAACAGTGGTTCAGGTTCTAATGCAAGGTTGTTTTTCAGTGGAGCTGCACAGGTGAATGTATTTAGATGCAATCAGGATCTGCAAGGTTGGCTATTTTGCACAATTATCATTTAATATTCAAAGAAAAGGAAGTTTCTCTAGGGTGAAAAAGCAATCATAGAACAGCTAAGCAGAGAGAAGGGGGAGAAAACACTCCCCACAAACCCATAAAAAACAAAAAGAGACGGGGAAAGCAAGAATTCACACTGTCATGAGAAAAAGTTGAAATAAAGCCAGGCTTTCAGATTTGGTTCCCCAAAGTGACTTGGGAAGAAATAACCTAAAGTGCAATTTATGTTAATACCACACAAAAAATATGAAAACAGTGTTTCTGTTTTAATAATACCTTGCAGTGCAGTTTTAATATTGTCCTGTCTATGTGYATGAGGGGATTTAACAATAGATAAATAACCTGAATTTAACTAAGGCAAAGTTTTAAATTCTCTTGGGATTGTTGCACCCTTAAGGTAAGGGCAACTCAGGCTCTTGTTAATAGATCCCTCGGAGTGGATTAGAGTGAAAAGGCACTGAATGAACAGTGTTTGTAAATATATAAATGTAGGGTTTATTTTTAGAGCAATTTGGTTGCAATGGAAAGCAGGTGTATAATCATTTTGGTTATTATTATCTGTAGAGATGGAATAATACAAAAGYTTAAAAACACCACCGAAGAAAAGGTATAAAGGGAAAGAAAGAAGAAGAAAGAATAGATAAGAGTAAAAAGATCTTCCACCTGTGGATTGATTGCTGCAATTTTAGTGCCCCTAGGTCACAGCCTTGGAGTCCCCATCCCTGGAGGGATTTAAAAGCTCTGAGGATGTGGCACTTGGTTCATGATTAGTGGTGAATTCGGCAGTGTTGGGCTGATGGTTGTACTTAATGAACCTAGAGATCTTTTACAACTTAAATTACCCTCTAAGGCTATGAAAATGGCTTTTGTCACCCATTTTTGTCTCCTCACTGCACTAGACCTGGGGTACATCTCACCAGGGTTTGGCCACACCGAAGTGCAGCATCTTGCTTTGGCAGCCACGTTGKTTTCCCCTGATTAAGAAAAACATACAGATAAAAAGAACTCCTCTGGCACTGCCCCACCTCGCAGGATCTGCTTCTTCTCAGCCTCCTCCCTTGTCTGGCTCTACACTCRCCTTCCTGCTGAGCAAAGGTTGGTTTGTGTGGTCACCCTCTGCTGCTCACACACTCAGCCCGGAGCTGCTACCKTGACACAGCAGCAGAGCCCCCACTKCGTTCRCAAATCGCCAATTACTCGAGCCATTAACCATTAACATTTCAGTCTCTCACAGGGGTCTCGGGAGCTGCTCAGACAAAAGGGTTTTTCGACTGAGCACAGGAAGCAAAAGCTGGGTCTCTCGGTTCACTTCAGACTGTGAAACTGTTTTGCTGCTGGTCCAAGGCAGAGCCTGAAAGTTCAGAGCTCCGAAGTCCAGCTTTACAAGTCTTTTGAGCCGATGAAATTTTCCTCTCCAAAACCAGTAATTTTTTTCATTTTGCAAATTGGAAAATTTTGCAAATTTTGTAGTTGCATCTGTATGAGGAAGGACAAACTATGTTTAGACCCTTATCCCTGCATCCACACACATTCACAAAGAAATTCATGAGTAATGATGTCTAGGACTGTCTTCAAAGCAAAATACTTGGCAGGAGAGGTCAGTGTCACTATTTTCACTTTACCACCAGGAAGAGCAGGGCACAGGCAGGTTCAGATTGCACACGAGTGTGCTTCTCAAAACGATGCCTTAATGCTATGACCCTGTGCTTGCTCCTCAGCCTTCCAAAAATCGGTTTTCCATACCTGCAGCCATCATTAAGTTTACCATACCTGTATTTCACATGCATATCCACTCTGATTAATGTAAAATATGTCCTTTTTGCTTACAGTTTGACCAAGGCATTTGTAAATGAAGTGAAAACACTTTGAGACTGAGGCCATTCTCTGTGCTGTGTATTTACTGTGCACAGACCCCCGCATCCCAGCCCAGAGCTGGAGTTAGTGCTTTACAATTCATTGTTCTGCACACATTCTGTCTGACTTTACATAACTGGGTAATTCACAGCATCAGTTCTAGTGAGGCATAAAACTTCGCTTCACTTGTGTTGTGTTAGTATGGCTCTACTGTGCAGTTTCATTACAGTTGTTCCCCAGATCTGAACTTCCTTTGGACCAATAACTCGTCTTATGATGAGAAAGTGTTGAATTTATAGCTATAGTCTGCTTTAAAAAAAAAAAAAAAAAAAAAAGGAGAAAAAAGGAGAGAAAATTTAGAAATATTAATGAACCAAAACACCTACTTTCAATGCTGTTAGAATTTTATTTTGGACATTCAACAGAGAGAAGATTTTGCAATTTCTGCATGAAATAAAATTCTCCCTGTATGTTCTTCAAGAGTGTCACCAGTTTCTCCATACCCCACAGTAGCTGGCATCCTCACCACCTCTTTGCTTAGGAACACCTTCCTCTGCTGTGTGTATTCCCTATTTCCCTGATTGCTGTATGGAGTCAAACTCAGGGCAGCTCAGATCTTAATCCGTTGACACCTTTCACATCTTTTGCTCACTCAGGGTGGACAAAAAGCTCGTTGGCCTGTTCAGGTGGAGTTTGKTTTTTGTTTTGCCTGTCTCCAGGACAACTTCTGCCCTAATAAGGATTTCTCAGCATTACCAGCTGGGGCCAGCAGTCAGGCTTGGAGCACCCCTTTATTTGGGGTGCTCAGGGAAGAATTCTGGTGCACATGCCAGCACACAGACAGACTGACACCACTCCAGGGCAGCAGAGAAGGTGTGACATAGCCTCACAGCCTCTGTAAAATGTGGCTTTCTGGTGGCTTACTGCCACTGGTGCCTTAGGATTTTTCAACTTCTATATTTCCATGTCTCTGTAACCCTGTAATTCTTCAGTGTTTAACTCCAGACTCTACAGACAGTACTGAGCTCCTGCTCTCCCATTTTTACACAACATAATTTCTCTGCAGCCCCAAACTCAAGGACACCTCCCTGTGCCAGGCCCCAAGAGATGGAAACAGCAGAGAACTGGGGGAGCCAACCTGGAGTCAATGACTGCTTTGGCTGCAGCTGCAATTGGAGGATTCAGCCCCAAAATGGACAAAAGTGAGAAAGGGTGAAAAACCTGCGTGTCATTGTCCATTGTGGGTGCAGCTCCTGGGTGGGCTGAGGCTGCCCTGGATGGCCCTGAAGGCCCTGAAATGAACAGAACTGCCTTTATTCTCTTGATTTTGTCTAGCTTCTGTTTTAGGTAGTTTGATTTAGGCATCAGCACCACCGAACTGCTGAGAGAAGGGCAATGAGCCTCATGTGCTCAGCCTCCCTGGCTGGGGGTGGTGGCAGAAGGGATGTGCAGAGCCTCCCTAGGCAGAGGCAGAAATTTTGGGAACGCAGCACATTTTGTCCAGGACACCGCTGTTCACTGTGCTTGCCTATTTAACAATACAGTTAAATTACAGGGATAACAATACAGGGTGAATCCACACCTTTTTGGGACACAACTCTGTAGCAAAGCCCTGATTCTGCTGCTCATGAAGATGAAGGCAGAGCCCCCATTGTGTGATTTTGGGAGCAGAGCATACTTCTGTCAAGAAATTAATACTGCAATTGATAGGGAGTAATTTCTGCAGAAGTTTTGACAAATTCCCAGAAAACATTCAGATTCCAGTTTGTCAAAATACAGACTGATTTGCATCCAGCTGAAAATATTGAAAACCTCCCTTTTGTACCCAAAATACCCTTTTAATTAAAGCAACTCTTGGTGGTTTTTTTTTTTTAACTGACCAATATTCTGCTTATAGTGGTCTGGTTCGTTCAAAATTTCATCTAYGAATCCTGCCTCTAAAGAGAGTTGTTTTATTACTTTTTAATAGAATTTGTCATTATAAATCATCTATAGTACCTTAGTGCCTAAAGCTGTAAATGAAAATGATAATTGCGTTGAGTGCTATACAATTTTTAATGGGCTTTGCCCCCAGCCTGGAGGGGGGYTCCAAAGGAGACACTCAATTCTTTACACCCATTTATTGTTTTGTCTCTTTAACTTTTGTCTGAATTTTTTGAGGTTTGCACTGARGCTTTTCAGCTCAATACATGTGTGGGGATGTCTTTGTTAGGGGGACAGGCTGGGAGAACTCAGCCTGGAAAATGAAATTCTTCAGGAAGACCTCAGAGCACCTTCCACTACGTAAAGGGCTCCAAGAGAGTTGGGGAGGAACTTTTGACAAAGGTCTGGAGTGACTGTGATTCCTTAGGATTTTCAGTTTCTATATTTTCAAGTATCTGTATTCTTGTACTGTACTTCTCCTGTGCACAGCACTAAACCTGCTGTTCTTACATTTTTAGACAAAACAATTCCTCTCTGAGCCTGAAATCCAAGGACACTTCTCTGCCCCAGAGCCCCAAAATATGGAAATAACAGTAAATTGGGCGGAGCAAGCTTGGGGTGGGTGACACCATCACCTGAAGGTGTCATTGGAGAATTGGGGCCCGAAATGTTAATAAGATAGAACTTACAAAAGGGGAAGATCTTTTGACTCGGGGTCCATTTTGGGTGTAGCCTCAAGAAAAGGCTTTGTCTGCCTTCAATGTACCTGTAGGCTTGGATTTAATTTGTCTGTTTTCATTCTCTTTGTCTGGCCTCTGTTTCAGGTGAGCCTTGTTTTAGGCATTAACAGGACAAAGGGGAATGTCTTCACAGTGAAAGAGGAARGGTTTAGATAAAATATTGGGMAGAAATTCCCTGYTGTGAGRGTRGYACAGGCTGGGCCTCACCAGCGCTCAGGTGGTGCTTTCTGTCGCCCGAATCTCTTCCTGCCACCACAAACATCACCCAGCAAGTGCTGTCACAGAATATGAGAGGTAGTTTCAGTGGCAACTGCTTCAAAATCTTTCAAAAAGCCAGGGAGATTATGGAGTAGGAGCCAAGCACCAGAGATCTCACCCAATGATTTCACTGCAGGACGATGTCTGTGCCACTAAAGCACCGTGACTCTGCTTCCCCACATCTAAAACTGGGACACATCTTTTGAGAGGACTGATTTCAGCATCAAACTGAGAGTTTAGAGTCTCTTTGTGGGTTCTGCCACCAATTCTTTGTGGCATCAAGTTATTCAGGCCGCCTGCAACAGGGATCCCTTCAGCAGCATTCTCAGGAGGAAACGCCATTCTCTGCTGATCTCTCCAAAACCATCTCTGCATCCTGCAGCTCCTCTCCTGGGCCACCCTGCTGTGGAAAAAATGAGGAAATTGAGCAACAAGGTGACCAGGCCAGCCTCTGCCRGRGAAGGTAAAACAGAATGTTTTTCAYGCATTGCACAGGGGAATTAAATCCACTCCCAATTCCCAGTTGCTCTGGCAGCTGTGCTGTGTTCCCTGCGCATGTTTGCAGGGCAGGATGGGCAGAGAGGCAGCAGGGCAGGGCTGGAATCCTAACAAAGCTTCTTCTCCAGCTCATGGTGGTGCCAGAATGATTTTTTGCCTTTTTATTTCTAATACATTATAACTTCCCAGTACTTTTCCCTACCCCTTTCCCCAGCTGGAAGGACTAAACACATTCCAAAACTCCAAGCCCTGGGAGTGGGGGGGATACAAAGCCCCCATTACATCTTGGTTTTTCCTAAGAACCAAGGTCTTCAAGGCACATTTTCATAAAAAAAGTTCAGCTGGAACAAAAGGTGGGGGCCTCCAGAGAAGGAGCTTGACCTGTGAGAAATTATATCACCACTTGTCCTCTTAACTGGTGTTTTTTTTATCAATTATGCTAATTTCCTAAATCCTATAAAACTATATTCACCCCTATGGGGGAGGGCTTTTGTGGACATTCTTCCCTAACTGCCCCTGGAGYTCCAATAAAAACCCACTTTTGTATCATCACCTCCTATACTAAAACCATCTCGAGTTTCATTTCTAAGTTAGAAAAGGCAACAATGGCAGAGCAGACCAGCAAGAAGCAAAAGCTGCCACCCAGACAGCCCTAATCTCCCTCTAACCATGACATATTCGAGATGTGATGTTATGGAGCTGTATCTTAATGGCACAAAGATTTGTCAGTGGAGCCTCAGGTTGGGTGTCAGCAAAAGATTGTGCCCTCAGAGGTTGCTGGGCTCTGGAACAGACCCCCAGGGCAGTGAGAACAGCACTGAGCTCAAAAAGGGTTTGAACAACTGTGTAAGCCACACAGATTGATTCTTGGCACTGTTGTGTGTAGGGCCAGGAGCTGACTGTGGTGATTTTTGCTGTCTCCTTCCAGCTCAGGATATTCTGTATTTCTAAGGTATTTTTTGTATTCCCTGCCCTGTGCAGGAAGATGTGTTCTCTGACAGCATTAGAAGGAAAATGTTGTGCAGCATCAGCAGGGAAATGACACCTGTGTTTTCAGACTTACTGGAATGTTCAATTCTAGCTCCTGCCGTCAGGATTTACAGTCACCTTCCCAGAAAAGTCATACAGGGAATATCAGCAGTTGAAAGGAGCTCAGAGTACTGAAACTCTGCCCCCAGAGTGCAGACAAAGGCAGGTTTAGTCAGAGGACAAGATAAATTTCAGCTATCCATCTTGTCCATCTACCTAATGAGGGAAATTCATCTCATCACAGAACATGTAATACTAATTGGGCTAAGTCATCCCAAACTAATGGGTGCCTACTATATTCCTCATTCAGAGTAATTTTTAATAGCCTGTTCTCAGCATCTGATATTTCATCAAATAAAAATAAACAGCTGGTAATAATCACACGATGAGAATTGTAGTCTGAACAGATCTGATGGTTAAGGCAGTGTCCTTATTTCCCCAGACCGGTGGGAAATTGAGGAAATTATGCTGAAGGCTGGATCCATCTAAGGCTGTGTGTGGGACTGGGTTTCCCAGCACAAGGATCTGAGTGGTGCTGACAAGGGAGGAGAGCAGGGCACTGCATTCAGAGCCCCTTCTGTTTGTTTTTTAAGGTGGGGACAGGGTTACACAGGCTGAGATTTGCAGATGATGGATATTTCACCATGAGAGAGGAATCAAGATTTCTAACCCTCCAGCTAGGAAAAAGAAATCAAGAAAAAAAGGGCTTTATTTTGCAGCATTTTGCRGATGTGAATGTTGTCTCCTAGTCTAGAGTAAGGAGTCATAGAACATCCTTCAGGAAAACTGGGATTTGAGACTCCTGCCAGCTGTGAGCCCTAGTGTTTGATGYCAACAGAGCAGCGATTGCTGCAGTCTCCTGACTCTCAAACCCTTCCCCTGTCGTGTTTGTTCTTACACATCAACACCTCCAGGCCATATAGATGTGACATACGGATRCACAGACATGCCACAGACAAACTGCTATCCCTGGATCCTCTTCCTGTTTCCACAGTAACCTTACAGAGACAGCCAGCAGTCAATAGAGAAAAATCAAAGGTGAAGGTAAGTTATAATTTTAGTTTAGCAAGGAACAGATCTTGAATACSGAGCGGCTGATACACAACATAATGYGATTTAGAGTGTTTATTATGCTAACCCAGGGCAGGAGCGTGCAGGCACACGATGTGGCAATTACAGCACAYRTTTSCTGCTGGTTGAGCAGGAGTGCAGARGAGAGAGCAGGTACACAGAACRTTGTTCTCTCAGACTCTTTAATGGCTTAATCATCCTGCCAAGCCCAGATTCACTTTGCTGGGTTCCCGACACCTCCACACTCTCAGCCAAGAGGCAGCGCTGAGATATTTATCAACAGATGCCCCATCACTGCAGGCACACTTTGTATGCTACGCTTTGTTTGGGGAAAATAACAAGAAAAGACCAATCAAATACTTTAGCTCGGAAGTGTCAAAGTCTTAATATGAATTGTGCTCATTAATGTGACAAGTGTCACATGCATTGAGTCTTTTTTTTTGGGTGGCTGTCAGTATATTGATGTGTATTTCACAAACACTTTTTCTACCAAAACTGTTTCTCTCCAGGGAGCAGTTTAGGCAACAGGCAGATGAATTACCTAGTGAAAATTGAAAATTGTTTTTTCTGTTAGTCACTTAAGGGGTAGTACTCCGAGTAAGGAGACACAGCAGCTTTAATCCATTCTCCTCCAGGCCATCAAATCCCTTTAATGTGGTACTGAGTGCAGGGTCTGGGGGTGTCCCAAGCTTGATTTCAAGCACTTAWTTCTCATATTAAGCACAAATTGTATGTATAGTAGCAGGGTGAATCATGTTTACAAGATCTACACTCTGAATATTTCTTCWGAATTGCTCAGTCTGGTTTTGAAACAAGATCAGGTTTCAAGCTGTTGGTATTAACCTAAAGATTTCCATGTTGCCTTGTGCACATCAACAAAAAATAAAGGGAGCCATAACACTCACATAAGCTCCACTCTGTGAGAAAACTGGTGCTTAGAACATTAAAAAGTCCCTTTTGGGGGATCAAATCCTATCTAACTTGACTCAGAGTGACATGTCAAATTGGAAACACAAGACTATATATTCCCGCTGTTTGTTATTTTAAAATCTTATTTGTCTCTCYAATACTTTCCCTCCCTGACACCAAACAAAATGATGCTGCTTAAAGATGGATGTTGATCACTACATCAGGAAGGAAAGCATGTGCCTGGAGCCCTGCAGGACACGATGTCACTCAGCTGGACTCATTAGCATGGCAAGCAGTTTGGCATTTRCATCTCTGCACAGCTCCCAGGGAAAGGCAGCTCCAGTTCAGGGCRCAGCGTGTGTCTGTCTGCAGCTGACAATGTAGACATGCCCCGAAAAGCCAGGCCATCCTTCAAGGAGAAAGCCAGACTGGCAGCTGTGCAGAGGCCGTGGCAGCTTTTGTAGGGCAAAGGACGAGGGCTGAGAGAGTAATTCCGGATGAAACCTCTTGATCTGTTGCAGATCGTGCTCATGGCCTTGAAAAGAGTGATCAGCAGCCCCTGATGCACGGAAGCAGAGAGGTGTCTGGGGTTCAGTTTTGCTTAGAATTTAATTGCCTGAGTACACGAGGACTGAGGTCACTTCGTTTCTCCCTGTTGTGACRAACCAAAGTAGGAAAAAGATCAGCGGGAGACTCAAAATGGAATTCCTTCATCTTTTCATGCTTAAATCGTCTGAGAAACCCTGCCCTGCAGATGGGCTCAGAACACACCTCCAGCATGCAGCCAGCACTGAGCTGAGCAGCCACAGCAATTTCCATCAGTAATGAGGCCAAAGGAAGCAGCACATCCTGGTCTGAGTCAGCTCTGTGCTCTGCATGCCCAGACAGAGCAGAAATGATCCTCCACCTCTCTTTGTGAAACGCCTTGAAACCCCTAACTCCTGCTTCCTCGGGAATGTATGGCTTTTGGCAAGCTGAGGGAGAGCAGATTTCCCATCCCTGGCTCTATCCAAGGCCAGGTTGGACAGGGCTTGGAGCAACCTGGGATGGTGAAAGGTGTCCCTGCCTGTGACAGGGGATGGAACAAGATGATCTTTAATATCCCTTACTAACAAAACCATTCTGTGACTGCGGTTCTAAGAAAATAAAAAGGATGCATGTGCAGTTGTTCTTCCTGCACAATTATGTAACAAAGGAGGCAAGATTTCAGGCCTCAGTGCGCAAAGAAATAAATGTATGTAGAGATGCATGGTTAAAAAAAAAGCCCCAAGAACAAGAAACTTGAACTCCCAGTCAGGGACGGAATTGGAGCTGGAATGTTTTAGAAAATCTTGTCTTGACTTTATTCGAGTCTCCAGGCCTTGTCACCCAAACCCAGCAGTAGGAGGAGATCACAAATATATTTTTGTGGTGGCTGAGGTGTCCTTTTTGTCTTCAGCATCAGCCTGGAAATCCAAGTGTAGATGCTTGACCCTTCCCATCACCATAGGAATGAGAAATTCTGCCAGGAACTCTGCCATGGAGCTGGTCATGTGGTGCCTGGATGTCCCTGTGGGCTTTGCCCAGGTCTTYTTTTGCTCACACATGGGATTTGGGAATAATCTTGTTAATATAGCTCCAGAGTCTGTAGTTCCAATATGTTAACAAGCTCTTTGCAGTGACAGCAAGGCAGACAAGGAATTGAGGCATCCTTCAGCATAGACCAAAAAGCTTTTGTGCGAGTCAACATCAAATTCCTCAGTCTGAAAAAGAAATTTCAGATTAATTTTTTTCAACACAGGAAAAGCGAGAACTTGTGATTTTAGCAGCATTTCACAGGTTTCCCCTTTCTAAGAATTCTCTCTAGGAAATAGTGTGAAGGGATAGCTTCATGTGAAGATATTCTCTCCAACAGAAYATGCAGTGGTGGGGGATGTTGCTAGATGAACAGTGCTGCTACTTTTTGCAACAAGGCTTAGTGARGATGCAATTGAAAGACTGGCCACTTTGCAATAAAAGGGTTGAATTGGCTATTATTCCTTTTAATCAATCCAAGGTTGCTCTTCATGAAGGAATAAACATTCCCTCTTTCACCTTAATAAAAGCAAGGAGGTCATTGTGGGGGAAAAAGAAATCCAGGGCTTTTATCAGAAAAAAAAAAATGTTAAAGGAAGTGCTCGAAGTATGCAATTAACAATCATTAAAGCAATAAAATATTGACCCKCTTTTTTCCAGTCTATCTTTTCCCTCCCATTTCCGAGACTTGAAGAAATAATAATGTTAACAATCAATGGGTCCCTAATGAGACCAGCTCACACTACACTCACAAAAATTATCTTTTGAAAAATCAATAGGGAAAGAAATGTGAAAAAAAAAATTATGAAAGGTGTGAATTCTTTTACTTCTGCTTATACTCCCATTCCTCCCAACTTCCCTCACTTTAGAAGCAGGAAAGATATCTCCATCTTAGAAGATAATCAAATAATTAAGATGTATGAGATGTACATGCCTGTGACATGTGAAATAAAGTGTAATGAAGGAAACAATAGAGGTGTGAATAAAGGGCCTTCTCACCCCCAGCAATAGCATTTGCTGCCATGAACAATATTCTTAATCAGAAAAAAATACTCCTTCATAACAATCATGCTGCATACAGTGATATTCACCACAGACCCCAGATGACATGGCTGAGGAGGTGTAAAACTACAGAAGTAATTYTGCTATGAAATACCTCGGAAATTGCATCCTGCTGTGGATGTTTCTGTTGGGACTGGGGCATCACTGTTGATCCAGTTTCCACGGGAAAACTGACATAATAAAGGTGGAATGAACACAGAATTTCAGCCTACTTCCGTAGGTATAGATTATATCCTAGAACTCCTAGGTGACACTGTGTAAATTTTGAGAATTTATGAGTCTATTTCAATAAATATCAGAAACTGGTCCAGAAACTGAATATTAACATGACTGTATYGAAGAATAAAAGTTTTTTATACTAYCTTTGCYRTACCCATCCTGGTGACCTTTACCCATCTACCACCTCAGCAAAAGGGTCTGTTTTTAAATTTGAGGTTGAGAGCAGGAGAAGATTGGCTGCAATGAACACCTGGAATGAGATATAAAGATTTTGAACGGAATGAGATTGGGAAATGCAGAGGCTGCATTTTCATCTGCAAACTACCAGGCTTGATGTGAGGGCTGTKGGGATAACCAAAGGAATCTTTGCAACATGCTCCATAAATAATGGTGGTTACGATGCCATCTGAAGCTAGCCCAGATTAGTCCTCTTTAGCATTGCCAGGCAGCAACTAACCCAGGCAGGAGCTTCACTGGAAAAGAATTAAATCTGAGATTTCCATCTGGCTAAAATATAGGATGATGGTGGGCAATTAGACCTTTTCTACAACCCCGACAAGCGGGGAAGGTACAGAAACATCCATCCAGAAAAACTGAACGCCCTCCTACTCTTACTGCTCGTGCTCTGCTTCAGCATCAGGATTTCTCAGGCTTTAAATGAAACGTCAGATTTAATTTGGCTCTGGATGCACAAGATATATGATTGCCCTTGGAGAAAGTTGATAACTCAGCGCACTCCATGTCAAATGTGAATCTACCCGATAGCTCACTCCATAAAAAGCGCTACCCAGCTCTCCCTCAGCTGTGCAAAATAGCCAGGCCTGCCTGCAATTTGCACAAATARGCCCATTTTGAAAGAAAACCTTCCTATCAGGAAGGAGAAATGACTTATTGGAAGTTGACTCCCAGTTAAGTTTCCGAACGGCAGCRCTGCACATCACATTAGCATTCCGTGGCGGGGAGGCTGTGAGGAATTATGTTAAACAGCACATTTGGATCTCTGAGAGGCTCGCTTTGGAAGCTCTCATTTGGGAGCATGGTGTACTTTTCAGGGAGTTTTTAACTGCTTGGGATCCAAGCAGGGCAAAAAATACTGAGAGGTTGTTTGTGACTATTGACAGCTTCAGCATTTTTCGCCACACCTACTGCAAATAAATCTGCACTGAGAAAATGGGAAGAATAACTGAAGCTATGTGCAAAGCTTCTGGTTTAAGTTATCTTTTAAATCTTCCTTTTTACCAAGTACACAAGCAAACTAATGGGCCTGCTTTAGAAAAACTACTTACAAGAAAATAATCAGAATATAACTTTGTTATTCATCTGTACTTGCCGTGTTCACATGGCACTGGAAAGATTTTTTGCCACTGAATCTCTTCTGTGTTTATACCTGTTGTTTTGCAGTCATCACTCAGAAAATATTACTTCAGTCTGATTATTTTGGTTTTTTTTGGTGCTTTTGGCTCTTATGAAGCCTTTATTCAGAACTGAAATACAYTGTGCATGTTCCACTACTATCATGCAAAATGCACTGGGAGAAAAACTCAAAACTTTGTACCTTGCCATTTAGACTTTGCCATTTTTGAAAACCATGGTGGTTAAATGTAGAGTCAGTGACAGATATTGTGCAGAAAGACGTAAATASATAGGCAATATCCTTGTCACTCACAGAACATGAGAAATGCCTCATATGCCCAAAAAAAAGCTTGCAATCTAGGCTCTGCAGAGATAAGGTTACATATGTGACATTTTGTCATTTTGTTCCAAGAGCAGTGGATATCAAGTTTTACTCATATATCTAAAAAAATAGCTGTACTTTCTTAGTTAATTTAGTGGAACTCGTGCTGTAGACTGACAAGATTTGCAATTAAAACAGCAGTCTATCCTCATTTTCTTCCCTTTCTTGAACTGAGCAAGTATTAGGSCCCTCTTTGGCATTTCTCCTTGCTTCATCCTCTTTAGTCCAGACTGATTTTTTTTTCTTTTTTTCCCAACATTCTCTCAGTGGTCTTTCGTGTCCTGAGCTCTACGTTTCCCCATTTTTTCTGTCCCTCCTTTCCTGTCAAGCCCCCCATAAGCAGCTTCACTTCTTGAAGAAGACAATAACATTTTTATTCTCAAATTTCCATTTTCTGGTCTACCTGTGTTGTGTAATTCATGCCCTTCCAAAGCTCTTGTATTCTTCAAAGTAAGAGCTCCCAGGGGTTGAAGAACTTCCAACAATAGCTTTTAATCCCCGTTTGACTCTGAATTTAAGGATGAAATGTGCTGTTTAACTAGATTTTTAGGTCTTAAAATACCTCAGGAAGATTCAATTCATTTAAGGGTAAAGGGAAGGACTGAGAACAAGAAAGAAACATTCCTAAATATCATTAATTATGACAAATTTCATAGGAAAACAAGAAGTTAAAATCATACTGAATCTAGGTCTCCCTTTATTCTGTGCATGTTGCCCAATATATAAAATCCACGTCAAGTCTGTGGCAGCTCTCGGGAACATTTGATCTTGAAGTTGTCATTTCCACTGGCCTGCATCTGTAATGATGTGGTCCTTCTCCACCAGCTCATTTATTTCTGCAAAACCAGTGCTCTGTACTCCTTGTTCCTCTGCAGTCCTTCCTGCATACTTATTCCTATSAAATAATTTCATTACTCTGAAATAATAGTATCAGTGCAGAGACAAACAATAACAGGTCGTCACTGTGGCACAGCAAGCTCAATCCGTGCCCTTCTCAAAATCTTTAACAAAATAGAACAGAAGAAAAACAGATGGCTTTGCAGCATGACCAGAAGGTGAACAAAGCCATGCCTTTTCCAAAGAGCTATAAGATTATTGTTTCTTTTCTCGCTAGGCCAATATTGATTATATGTTCCAATTTCATTCGGATATTGAATTTGTTTTATTGGGCAAATAGCTGCAGCCTCTGTTCCCCATCCTTTAGCAAATATTATTTCAAACTTCCTTTGAACTCACATTGCACAAGTGTGACTCTGCTGCACTCACAACAGCTTTTCCATCAGGTGACCCTGGTCTGGGATCATGGAGCTGGTCCAAGCATGAGCCAGCACACTCATTTTACTGAAATGAGCATCCCCTGCATCTTCTTCACCATGTTAAAGAGTTAGACAGTGGTGCTCCTGTCTGATCCACAGCACCAGTGGTCCACCAAGGAAGACAGMTGGATTGCTGTCACCAGATGAGAAAACATGCTGCCTTAATATTCTTCTCAGAACAACTAGAAATTAGAGTTTATATTGCACCTCAAACCAAAAATCAATTTTACCAAAAATGTACAAAACAGTAATGCCAGAAAGCATTAGAATTAGAGGGTTAATAGTTTTCTGTCAGCTCACTGGAAAATATTGAAGTTGATTATTCTTCTTCAATCATCTTCAATCACAACTTAGATCTGGTTTGGTTCTTTTTTTTTTTTTTTTTTTTTTTTTTTTTTTTTTTTTTTTTTTTTTTTTTTTTTTTAATTATGAATGTTTCAGAAATAAATGGTGCATTTACAGAGACCTTTTAAGCACCACTTCACTTGGCTTCCTTTAGTCAATAATCTCCAATCCATTCCCTGCGGTGTTTTGTCAGCTTTGTTTGACGAAGCAGTAGAGAGCAGACCTGGAATACAACAGGCATGGAGTCAGAACAGGTACAAATGCAGGTAAACTAATGTCACAGGACTGAAGAGATAAAACTCCATCCATTTTTGTTCCACAAGGAAGAGCATGGGAACAAAAATTTCCCCCGTTTGGAGAGTGATTGTTTGAGCACTTTGGGATTTGGAGATCAATCACAGCCACAAAGTAGCTGGGAAGTGACACTAAGAAACAGCACCACCTGAATGAAATCTCAATATTTCATTCTCTTTTCTTAAAATTGTAATAAAACTGAAACATTAGGAAGATCTCTCCAAAATCATATTTTTTAGCGTTTTGAAATGTTTAGATTTCAGCTCTTGTTTAAAAATTATGGTACAGAGGAGGAAGCATGGCTTTAAACAGTTTCTTCAAAAAGCATGTTCAAAACATTTTACTCTAAAGTGTCTAAGAGGATGCCAAAATATTGTCAGAGCTTCTTCCCTCCACCCAACTACTCCTTCCTTGAAGTTCCTCTGAAAAAGTGTTGTCATAATGTGCAGACACATTTTGATTATAGAGGGACTGCATTTTTTTTTGCTCATGATTTGCAGGAACAATATTTCAGGAAGTTTTACTATCCCAGTCAAATGAATAATCTTTTGAGGATTGTTGATAAAAATCATTCCAGATTCTGTGCAAAACGAATTCTGTGAAATACCAAAAGTGTATCAGAAACACAATAAGGTGAAAGCATATATTTCACAACTGATTCAATTTWTTCTTAATTTCATTTTTTAGGTATTGTTTTTTTCTCTAAATATGGATTTATTTCTATATATGTTTAGGATATGTTAGAAAATATCAATATGTTTTCAGAACATACAGAAGGGAATTTTGGAATTACAATTATTTTTTGTCTTTTAGAATTCAGAAATTCTTGTTTTGAAATTTTCCAGTCCAAAAAGACTGTGGAATCTCTCTTCCTGGAGATATTTCAGACCCCTCTGCACACAATCCTGTGCTCTGTGCTCTGGGATGGCCCTSCTGGAGCAGGGAGGTGGCACCAGCTGACCCCACTGAGGTCACTTCTATAAGCACCTATTGTGTGATTCTGTAAATATTATTTGGATCTTCAWAACTACATATAGGAGCCCTAAAAAKTCTTTCTTCATCTCACTTGTGAGGTTTCTCCAAACACCTCTCAATTTTACCTTTTTTTTCAATATTTCTGGGTGGCATTTGATTAAGAAGGCTTTCAGTTAATGATGTTCTCTAGCATAACAAACCAACCAACCAAACAAACAGCTTTTCTTGTCTTATTGTCCTGATTTCTGCTTTTAACATTTTACTGCCTACAAGAAGACTCAAACTTTACATGGCCATTGAAAAGAACTCTTAAAAGGTCTCCAGCAGAAACTGAAAGTGACAGAGGCTGAGAAATCATGCATTTGAAAGGCTTTCCGTCACTAAAATACCGACAGAAAACAGGCRTGCTTGCAAAATGAGACTAATTCCTATGGAAATAATCAGCCAGGACAAGCRTTTATAAATTACTTGCAGGTGTATAGCAAAACTGGAAATCTTTGCCTCTCAGTGTGAAAGGGGACAGACTTAAAGTGATCTCTGCTTGCCATCTCTCCCCCMGAATCTTTGTGTCTGTGCAAAAAGCACGTAGAGATGGACAAAGCTTTCATATTCAGAGCCACCCACGGAATGTGAGACTCATAAAATTTGACAGATATAAAAATGGAGGAAATAACCATTACATTCTGATACATTACTGAAGRCACGCAAACAGGGAACAGACCAGCTAGGTTAAGTATTGGTATAAATTAAACAGAAAGCACATTTGCTCTAGCACTGGCCTTTCAAATTGAGAGTGATGGCATGATTAAATAATTGAACCATCTCACCTTGYGCAGTCAGACAGAATTCCAATAAGAACAGTTATCCCAAAATGGATACGAAGGCAAATCAAACCCTTCTCCAGCTAATACAGCAATCTGCAGCTTGACTTTTTTTGCTGCCTTGTGGATGTAAGTGGGATGAGGATCAATGGGTTGTTTTYCTTCAGTTTTGCAAATGTGTCAATTACCCCATTAGGGCTGATCCCCTCAGCAGTAATTTCCTTTTGTGAAGAAAAGGTTTTGTGATGGCTTATGTCACGTAGTGCTGCAATAAGGTGCTCCTAAATATTCCTAAGAATTAATTCCTATGTTCACTCAACACATAATTTAAAACCCAAGCATGATGTCTGTCACCTTGAAGGCATTCTTTTTTCTTTCTGTCATGAGCTCTGGGCATTGCACACGCTTTGCAAGCAGCAGAAGCCGTGCCAGCCAAAGCTGTCACTGTCACTGAGGTGGGCACATCCCCATGGCAGCACAAACCTCAGGGTGACCATGTGAGAGCACAGCCAACATCCTCTGAGCACTGCACAGGTCTCAGTGAGCGTGCACAGCTGAATTCTCACCTCATACAATTTGCCCTTAAAACCCCCCAGTGAAATGTTAGGTTTTTTTGGGGTAGGGATTTACTAAAATTCAACCTGACCCATTCTTAGAGTATTTTTGTATTAAAAAGTGCACTTAGGAGGGTTTTTGTCTACTTGCCTGTGATTACTTGTGATGATGAATATAAAAAAAGAAAGGAAAGGAAAGTGCTCTGTACCTATCATTACAAAAACATAAGGCCTTCCAGTGCTGCTCCTTTACCATCATCACTGGCTTCACTAAGCTCCTTTCCTGTAGTTTTATGAATTTTATGGGCTGTAATTGCAACCATAATTTTCTCCCTAATTTTCTGACAATCTGTGAAGGTCCCTTCCAACTCAAACTTTCCTGTGCTTCTCTGATTCTGTTTCTGGACGTCCCCTTGCTGATGAAAAGCAGAAAATAAATCTGCTTTCCTGTGCTTCTGTGTGAAGATGCACATGTTTATTTGCTTTTGCTTTATTAAAATACCCTGAACCATGACTGTCTTTTCATCTTGTTTTCTTCCTCACTCTCCAGCTGAGCAGAGGAGTGTTGGAACAGTTTGATGAGCACCTGGAATCCAGTCAGGGTCAACCCACCACAGATGTTTTTTCATAGTAAATCAAGGTGYATTTAGTTATTCTTTCCAGCCTCATGGGAAAACTAATGAATCATTATCCTTTTTTTAACTATCTGCTATTTTTTTATCCCTTTTAAGCTCATGAAAAACAATATCTAGGGTTCAAGAGAGCTTGAAGCTCTCGATATCAAGGAGATCTAATCCTGTTGCTGCAGTTCTGCACCTTGTTATTCATTCA
>NW_026623947.1:153519-158092 GCF_030028575.1 Malurus melanocephalus
GTTAACCAAAACTCTTAGTATGACTTAGTAGTACTACTTAATATACTAAGTATACCTTACCATCATCTTAGTATTCTTCATATTTCTATATCCATCTGCACCAAGCTCAGAGAGTCAGAGGGAACTGAAATATTTGTAAATTAATTGTCAAAAAGAATTGGCCAACGTTATTTAGTGGATTTTTTTTTTTTCATTTCGACATGCAGGGAATACAGAAGGTGTATTTTAGACCAGAAAAGGAGGCTCAGGAAGGACTTCATTGCTGTCTGTAACTCCCTAAAAGGAGGCTGCAGACGGGTGTGGGTCGGTCTCTCCCAGGTGACAAGTGACACAACAAAAGGAAAAGCTTCAGGTGGTGGCAGGGGAGGATKGGGTTGGATATCAGCAAAATTCCTCCACTGAAAGGGCGGTCAGGCATTGACACAGGCTGCCAGGGGAAGGGGTGAAATCACCGTCCCTGAAGTGTTCAAAAACCAGGAGTTTGTGACATTTGGGGACATGGCTTTGTGGTGGATGTGCAGTGCTGGGCTGATGGTGGGGCTTTTCTGACCTTAAATGTCCCATGATTCTGTAAGGACAGCCAAAACTAGTTTCTTTAGACCTTTTACAAATATTGCCGAGATAGTCTGGAAAAGTAAAATGGAATTTTACTGTGGAATTTTTTTCCTTTCTTCCTTGTTTCCCACCATTCCAAACTGAAAGTAGACCTTCACTCCATGCTCCTGCAGCTTGGCCAGTGCAGCAGCTGCCCCCTGAGAAGAAAGAGGTGAACTCCTCAAGCTCACACCTTTCCAATTAGTGGAGATTGCATGGCTGGAAGCAATCCTGCAAGAAAGGAGGGAAGAGGCAAGGCAGCATTACTGTTCTCTCTTCTCCCTTTGCATTCAGGATTTTGGGATGCACCGCGCATCCCTYCTGTCTCTGTGACGCCTGTGACAGCTCCCTGGGGACACAGCTGTCACCGTGCCAGCCCTGCAGCACTAAAGCAGGAGTGTCTCCAGCTTAGGGAGCGCCTTGGAAACGAATCAGCACAAAAAAAAGGGTTGAGTTTGTTGGAGCAATGGACTAACGTGGKAAATGCTCACCTGGATTTAAAGGAAAGGAATCCAAACTCCACCGAGGTGTTCATACCCGACACTGAAATTGCCCAGGCAACCACTGAGGCGTCGTGGCCTTCTCTTCATAAAAAAAAAAAAAAGCCAATTATTTCCAAGGTTTGACACAAAGCAGTGAATAAGCTTTTGACATTTTGATCAGAATTATTGTTAAACAGAGAATTCTTTACTCTTTTGTGTCATCTCTTGTAAGCACAAAGCTCTCATTTGTATCGAGCGGTGACGGTGAGCAGCCCACAAAAAGGAAATGTGCCTGGTGAGGGCTGCTGTTTACCTCACAGTTCACTTGTGGATCTGTTCAGGGTTAAGAAGAAAGGAATAAGAAGGGGCCTGAGATCAAAAATTATGTTTTTTCACTCCCYCAACTAGTCAGCTGGTGTGGGAATAAATCCTCAGCTGTGGGCATTCAGAGAAGTAGCAGGTTTTGACAACCTATTTCTTAGTTTCTGAAGCTCCATTTATGTGGCACCAGAGAGCAGTTCAACTCAGCGGGCAAATTAAAGGTTTTCCCTCTTCTTGCACCAGGTGGTCATCTGAAACCTAACTACTAGCCCCATGTGATAGCAGGCATTGAGGACATCTGGCAAATTAGGCCTTAGGGCTGCTTTTGAAACAGTGTGGGTGTAATCTTATTCCATAAAATTATTAAGACAACAAAAGCAGTTCCCTGTAGAGGAGAATTACTGTCAGGGTATCTATAGAAATGGTTCTTAGAGGCTGAACTCCAAGTGAGTAATTAAGTACAGCTTGTTTTATGAAACAGTAAAAAGCACATTTTATTCTTCAAAATCCTTTGAATTTAACACTCAGAAGCTAATGAATTCACAAACTACCTATTGTTCTCAGAGACTGACTCTAATCTGCTTGAAACTTATTTCAGGATTAAGGCACCTCAATGAAGATGTTCACAGGTCAGGAGGGATCTGCTTTGTGTAATCACTGGAGACTGAACCATTCCAAAAACCAAACCAGTGATGGTGTCAGGCTTTGATTATCCACAGGAAGGACTCYGGGGATATGAAACCTTTGTGGAGGATGGCATCTGCTATGTGGGACCATTTTTGAAAGTCAGAAAGCACCTGAGGGCCTCTTGTAAAGCTCTGGGTACCTGTGTGTGAACAAGGGGGCTCCAAACCACCACTGACCACAGCAGGAGGTACACCTGGACACCTCCATGTGCTTTGGGAATATTTTCTGGAGCCTTGGGAATATTTTCTGGAGGTGGCTGTCATGCTGCTTGGCTCAGTGGGGGATGAACAGAATACCAGAAGGACTCTGGGGGGCTGGGGGTGAGAGGCTGGACATGCCCTGGCCATGGCACTCACAGCCCAGAGAGCCAAACGTGTCCTGGGCTGCACCCAGAGCACCGTGGACAGCAGGGGAGGGAGGGGATTCTGCCCCTCTGCCCTGGTGACACTCACCTGGAGCATCCAGCCCTGGGGACCCTGCACAGGAGGAACAGGGACCTGTCCAGAGAGGACACAAAGATTGTCAGAGGGAAGGAACACCTCTCCCACATGGAATGTCTGGGAGAATTGGGACTGTTCAGCCTGGAAAGGCTTTGGGATGACCTMATTGCAGCCTTTTAGKGCCYGAAGGGAGCCTAAAAGGAACAAGGAGAGCGACATTTTACAAGAGCCTGGAGTGACAGAACAAGGGGAATGGCTTCAGASTGTAAGACAGAARGGTTAGAGCAAATATTAGGAAAAATATCTTGATTGTGAYGGTGGGGAAGCACTACAACAGGCTGCCTAGAAAAACTCTGGCTGCTCCATCCCTGGAAGTGYTCCTGGCTGGGCTGGATGGAGCTTGGAGCAATCTGGTCTAGTGGAAGGTGTCACTTTCCCTGGCAGAGGAATTGGAATTGGATGGTCTTTAAGGTGCCTTCCAACCCAAACCATTYTATGATTCTTTGATTCTATGAAACAAGAAAACATTTAATATCACAGTTAAAAATGCCCTTGGCTCCCAGGTTTTGAGGGTGTCTCCTGAAGTATAAAATCCCCTGTGATTTGTGTTTTTATGTGAATACCCATGCTCTTTGAGGGCACACAGCTCAAGTACCATGAGATTGGATCAAACACCTCAGAGTTAGCTGGCTCCAGTTCACTACACCTGTATTGTGTGCAGAGGCAGAGCCAGAGCAGGAGCTGACCTTCAGCTTTTCCTTCTGCCTTTCCACTTGCTCTTTGTGCAGTGCAGAACATGAACAAAGGTTCAGACTGTCTGAGCATTCTTGCTGAAATCAGGGCCAAGCCCAGGAAAACACAGGAGTTTGGTGTCACCGATGGTTTTCAGTTCCTCAACCACAAAGAAGAAATTTTGAGGGTTTTTACTTTCAACACCAATCTTTTTGAATCTGTCTGAGCTATGYGTTATGTTTTTGTGCAACCAGAGAGAAAAGCCCCAAGTGCTTTTGTAAACCTTCATTCCCATCACAYAGATGAGTCAGGCACATAAATTCTCCTGGCTCAGTAGTGAGCTGTCTTTTGTGCTTCGAGCAGTATCACAAAATCCCATATTTTCCCCCTGGTTTAGGACTTTGCTGATTCCTCTGTGGTGACTGCTGCCTCTTCTCAGGCCAAAGAGCAAAGAGCCAGACCCAGCAGATGTGTCCAGACAACTGGAACTCCCTTCTTATTTCCACATGACCTTCCCTTCAAACAGATCCTTTTGCTCATTGTCTCTTCTGATTCACTTTTGCCAGCTGACCACATGGAGCTGAAGGTGACATTTCATTTCAAAGGGCAGATGTCTTCRTGTGCCAGTTTATTCAAAGGTCTGTGTCTCTACCACACGCAGCRGGATGAAATACAAACATATTTCAAACTGGTTTGTATTTTTGTGTCTACTGAAAGACCACCTGCCCTTAGCATTGTTGAATGCAACAAATAGAACAGAATCTAGAGATGGAWGAGAAGTGAAAAAGCTTATTCAAAYTGYGGGCTTGTTATAGGAAAAGTGTTATAAATCTAATTTCTTAAAATTGGCAAGGAGTGGTGTGGTGGCACAGTATTTTCACACTTCCCTGGGTCTCAGYGAGTCATCAATGCCTCAGTGATTGGGTTCCACTCAGTGCATTTCCTGGTCAGTGCTGGGGCACCAGACACTCAGAGAGGACACAGCTGGTTAATCATGCCTTCCAGCYCTATCTGAAATCACTGAAGGTGTTATCTATTAGCTCCTATTAGCACATCAATGAACTGGCAGTTGTTCTTTGAGGAGTTCTGCAGACATCAGAAAGAGCTTTCAGCACTTTAACAGGCCAGTGGAAGGTGGCTGTCTTTCCCCCCTAAACAGAGAGAGCCAGAGTAGTGGTTTTGCTCTTAGTGGCTTATGCACAAAACAGAAATTAAATAACTGGGCACATCAATTTGCTTGCACTCTTAACACACAGTATTGATACCTTGTATGGAAAAAAAATTAAAAAGACAAAGCTGTGCTCTTTTTTTCTTTTT
>NW_026623947.1:158416-166798 GCF_030028575.1 Malurus melanocephalus
TCCCTGATCCACCACGGCTGTAACCCCATCACAGAAGGCACCAAACTGGTCRGGATTGCCTTTAGTGAAGCCACATTGTCTGTCACCAATCCCTCCTTATTTTCCACTGTGCTTTAACACAGCTTTTACAGGATAATCCACTCCATGATTTTGCCTGGCACTGAGGAAGGACCGCAATTCCCKGGGCCTTTCTTATTCCTCTTTTTCAAAATGGATGTTGTGTTTCTCCTTTTCCAGTCAGTGGGGACTTCATTTGAGTGCCACARCTTCTCAAGAGTGATGGACAGTGGCTTGGCCATTTCTTTCTCCATTTCTCTCAGGTTCTGCAGTTGTACCTCACCAGTCCCCATGAACCCTTCAGTTTCTTCAGATGGCCTCAAAGCCAAGCTCTTCATTCCCTCAGTCCCTGCCTTTTCCTTCTTGGCACAGGCACTGACACCTCCTGTTTCCTTCTGGAGAGGGAGCCCATTTTCCCTTATCTCCCTCTAATCACCAAAGTACCTACAGGATCTTTTTGAGTTGTCCTTGATGCCTCTGGCCAGATTTAATTCTTTCAGAGATTTCCTAGCCTGATCCCTGGCTGCTCAGTCTCTCTGCATTCCTGCCAGGCTACCTGTCCCTGCTTCCACCCTCTCTAGGTTTTTTTTTTCTTTTTTTGTGTCTGAGCTGTCCACAAGCTCCTTGTTCACCACACAAGGCTCCTGGCATTTTTGCCTGATTTCCTCTTTGMTATTCCCAACTAAAACATCAGGGAAAAGAAAAAAAAAAATCAAAACCCAAAGAATAGAAAAAAGAGCGAAAGATCATAACAAAAAGAACAACATGACCGGTTACAGGAGTGGAAAAAGCCTAAGGCATGAAAAACAAGCTTAGTCCTTTGTATTTGAGGTACAATGGGACTTTGTGACGGGTTATCACTGTGATACCAAGCACACAGGAAATTGGTTCTATTGTGAAACTCTGAGCCTTCAGAAAACAACCCTTACAGGCACCTTTAATCTGCTGAGGCTCAAAAAGCTTTCTTAGCTCACCCTTGCAGTGGTTTGAGCTAAACCTGCCGGTGCAGCTGTGCTTTCTCTGAGGTCCTAGGTAAGGGTCAGGCTTTTGCTTTTWGGCTCTCTGGTATTTTGCACTTGATTTTTGAAGAAAAATAGAATTTTCAATTCAATGCATTGTCCACAAACTCAGGGCATTTAAAAATAACCCAGCACTGATCTCCAAGATAAAGCTGTGAATGCTGGCAACAAGTTATTTGCACAGATCATCGTTCAGAGCTTCAGTGTGGTTTRTATGGGATTTGATTCATGCAGGTGTTCTAACAGCTGTCCATACAGAGGGCCACCTTGTATGAGGGTGAAAAGCCATTCATTTGGACAATAGGAACAGAAATATTTATTCTACTTTGTAGTGTTAGGATCCTCTTTTTTTTTCTTCTTTTTTCCCCCTTTTTTAGCAGCTACAATTGAAATGGTAAGAGTTAATGTGGAAATCAACACAAAGTCCAAAAAATCCTCAGACTTCCCTGTAACACTGTTCAATATTAATGYTAATGTAAATAGGCACAAACACCAAGATTTTTTTTTAAGCATGCATAGATCCACTGAGTACAATGAAAAGCAAGTTTGCCCCAAATAAGAATGTAAACTATGCCAAGAAATATCCAGGTTGCTTCACTGTAAGGTTGTTGCCTTCAGACATGCCTGCAAAGCACCTGCTATAAATGAGTCTGGTTTTGGACATTCRGCCCCAAAACTCACATTCACCTCATTCACCCTTTCATTTTACACTGTAGTAAGGACAACAAACATCTGCTGGTACTTTCTGGCATCAAAATAATGTGAAATTATCCTAAACTATCCTGTTTTTTTTGTTTGTTTGTCTCATGTTTTTGGGTTTTGATTGTTAGGGGTTTTTTTTTGTTTTTTTGTTTGTTTTTTTTTTCAATTAAGTTAACTGAATTGAATGTAGAGGATTTTTTTCCTGTGATAGAACTTGAAGAAAGGAAACTAACGCTAAAGGTGTTAACACAGTGTAAAAAGGTTAAATTCTGGCTAGGTGGAGTCAGAAGGAAACCTTCCATTGGCTTCAGAAAAGGAGGATTTCACCCTGGAGCACTGTGAGAGAAAGAGAAATGACAGACAGAAAACACGTCATGACTTCTGAGACAGGGAAGACCCTCACAGGTAATTTCTGTTCTCCCTCATGCACTGAAATCTGCTCACTTTAGGACTCTTGCTTTATTTGGGAGTGGCATTCAGCTGAGCTGCAGGCTGAGGATGCTTCAGAGGATGGAAAAGTTGTCACAAAAACTTGGAAGTTGTGCCTGCACACACTCAAAGGGGCAGTGAGGGATATGGACTTCCCGAGGGACTGAAGGGCCACCAGGTCCAAAACACCTTTTGCACAAAACCTCTGAAGATCTGTTTGCTGTTTATCCTGCTGGAAGCTCTCAGCCTTCTGCCCACACTCTCCTGGAATTTCTTCTGCATTTGAAGGTCTTCTACTGCTGCTTACTCCAAGGAAGTTTTTCAGTGAAATTACTTCACTCTTTAGCTTAATTTCCCCTGTCTCTTGTCAAAACTCCTGCTAGGGGTGGTGGAAAACCTCTTMCTGCCTCCCAGGCATCCCCTCCAGTGGCTGTAGCAACAAACCTCTGCCAAGAGCTATTTCCCCTGAATCTATCAAGACTGCAAAAAAATTCCAGAGCCCATCCCATTAAACTTGAAAGATTCCAGCCACTGACACTTGAGAAACCGTGAGCTCCTGCTCCACACAGAAAGTCAGAGGATGCTGGATGCTCAATCAGCTCTGTGTTTAAATATGCTGGAGATATTTAAATGTTAATTTAAGGTAGTTAATGGAGAGCCTGATAGCCAGACTGTGAGCTGGTGTGGCTTTATATCACTCTGGCCTCTCCAAAATGTGCTTTACTTTGTCAGTGAAATAACCATGTTGTATTGACTTKTTGAGTATTGAAAATCATTAMTCCCATAAATACCAKTTTGCATACAGATTYTTAACAAGGGAATGTGAMCTTAGAAATTGTCAAATCTATTGCAAACTACTGATGCAGCCTGCAGAAAAATGACAGTTATCAAACGCATCCTATTTTCTTGAAAAAAAAATCTGTTTTATTCACGAGGCTTTTTAAGATCAATCTTTATATTCTTCATCAAATTTTTTTTGATCGGCAGCAGGGGTATCCAATAATGTAATTACATGAATGAATTTTTTTTGCCATTTTTTCATTAATTTTCATTTTTTCATAAATTTTCATTTTTTCATAATTTTCAACCATCTCCAACACACACCATGGAAATGGTAAGGTCTGTCAGGTGAATCTGTGGAAACAAAAGTAGTGGTGGAGGTGTAGTAGGTTCATTTCTTAACCATCATGTCACAGAATGGTTTGGGTTGGAARGGACCTTAAAGATCATTTTGTTYCAACYCCCCTGCCCTGRTCAGRGSYACTTTTCACCAGCCCAGCCCTTGAACAAAGCCTGGCCTTGAGCACTAAAACACCAAGAGGTTTTAGGACTGCTTTTCTTCCACATCAGCTGTATCCCAGTTCAATCAGTCTTTCACCATTCATTATTTACTTTCCTTAGACCTTCACAGACTATTCTTACTCCTGACTACTTTAGCTCTTAACTGCTTCAATATGAATGATTCTTTGTCCTTTTGGGTCATTTTCCCTCTTCTTTTTGTTCCTGAATTGGCAGCAAATGCATTCGCTCCTCCTCTGCAAATACTCACCCACTCCTGAAAGCCCGTTATTGAAATCAGCAGTACCATCAGCTACAAACTTTTTCCTTTCATATTTATAGCCCTGAGAGCTTCAGCCTGCAAAACAAACCACAGACCCACCACGGCATCTGCTTGTTTTATTTTTGCCTCACAAAGTTCTACCGTTGTGAGGAAAATATCTGTGGGATCCATCACAGGAAAAAATGGCTTTTTCCTGGTGATTTKCAGATGCATTGAACTTCAAGAAAGAACCATGAGACAAAGGAAATGACACAGAGAGTAAAAATGCCCCTAGTGAGCTGGATTTCATATTGATGTCAGCAGAGGTGGGTGAGGATTACGATTGCAATACTTTTGCAAATAAATACTCTCTCTTGATAATTGACAAACTCAGCCTAACTGCTTAACAAGCTAAAATGAATGACMGTCTGCATTTCTCTAGCACATTACAGCTCAGAGGTGCACAATTTAATTTCACACAATATTGGAAAAAAAGGAAGTGTTTGGATTAATGAAAAGATTATTAGCTCCTCAAAAGTAAACGATTTCCGGTTTTAATTTTGAAGAGTGAGACATCATCCTTCTTTTCACAAAGATTCTCCCCTTCCTGCTGTTTTGAGCTTAGGCCTGTTTGAATTCTCTGCTAGAAATCCTAAATGAGAGAGACTTTACTAGGGCTTCCTACAGCATTTTCTTTAAGTGACAATCTTGGAATAGGAATTAGAAAATTCTTTAAGGAAATTACTAGAAACATGCAGAGCGTTTCCTTATCAATTCCTCTGAATTAAGGAGGATTTTATTACTGATTGCAATGAAAACATCCTGTCATTGGAGACCTATTTTGAAGTTGTYTAATAAAAGAAACATATTTCACAATTATTTTACACAGTAAATCAGGAAAGGTATACCCGGGAGCTGAGTATCAATAAAAAATTTAAGCAATTAACAAAATAAATATTGTAAATCTTTTCAGCTCTGAAATTTCTCTTTTTTAAAAAAAGAAACTAAAACTGATTAAGGGCAAATAATGCAAGGGGTGTTTGTGACATTCAAAGCATGCTGCCTGGGGTTACCTTCCTGTCCAGATGTCAGCTTTGCAATTTCCCAACCTGTCTGTGCAGTCCTCAAGGAGTTTGTTCTGGGGGCTTCCAAAAGAGCTGCTGGGGGTTTCCAAAACTCAGGGAGCTTTGACACCGTGCCCAGAACCTCTGGCTTCTCTGCTGGGTGCTTTCCCARTGCCAGGGCTGTYCCTSRGKKCTGCCAAGCCTGGTGCAGATCTGGGTCACTCCTGGCATCCCCTGAAGCTCAGCCTCCGCCTCATCCACTGCTCTGAAATGCCCTAAGAATTGTGATCTGGTTCACCCTGATTTGAGGATTAATTAGCACTATTACGGATTGCTTTTGTAACTCCTATGGGCTAAAATTAATTTTTGCAACTGTTTGGGAGCTTCTCTTCTGGGTTTGGCTCTTATCAGATCTTTACACCTATCTGAGTTCTCCAGGAGGTAAAAAAGCAAAATAAATAAATCAATAAATATTTTAGAATTATGCTATGTTTTGATTAATGTATCTTGAGGTTTGGGGGATTTGTTTTGGTTTTTTTTGAGTTTTTGTTTTGTTTTGTTTTGTTTTTCTGTTTTATATATGTTGGTTTTCTTTTAACAGAAAAAAAAAAAAAAAATTCTTAAGCCTAAGGTTTCAGAGTCCTGTGCACCTTAAGGCTTGACACCTGGGGAACTGCACGACAGGAGATGGGTGGATTTCATGTGGCTCAAATCTATGCTGACAACAACATAAATACAATTTTTACCCCTCATTGTTCTCYTGTTTAAAGCACAAAGGCATCTGATGGTGGTATTTGCAAGGCATCTCATACCATAGTGAGGGTAAAAGATTTACATGCTTTAATCAGTGTTTTTCTGTGACTAGTACTTGTGAAAGGAGCTGAGGAAAATGAAAAATATTTTGAAGATTTTTAAAGGAAGCCAACCATCAAATACCTAAGGTAATRCAGCTAGAGAAATAACTGGAAGAGGAAATAAACTGTCTTTTTGTCTTTTTGGACACAGCCACATGGAAAAGAGACTTTGTGACAGCAGATAACAAGAATTCAGAACTTGACTTCACCTTGAGGATTCTGGAAATCTGCATCATCTGGAGGACTCCCCCAGTTTTTTTTGTTTCTGTATCTGATGTTTCAGTCTCATTCCACCCAGGCACTTTCTCTGCCGTTCCCCTGAGAGAAGCTGATCCGAAATGCACTGAGGGGTTTTCATCCCATCTCTGTATCTTTGMACAGCCAGCCCCCATTCCCCCTTGAAAGCACCATCAGCAGAGATGTCCCCCATCTCCTATTCCAATTTTCTAAAGGCAAAGTGACCCAACATAGGAACCACCCTGGGGAATTTACAGTCCAATGTTGTGCTGTTAAATTGCTCTGTCTGTGCTCAGTTTGGAGCAGATGTGAGTCCAGATCTTTGTTTCTACAAGCACGGCTGAACTCACCAGTGAAATCAGCTATTCAACCAGGCTGTGGCCACAGAGTGGGGATTAAACTCTTTTTGCATCATCAAATTCMTACAAGGTGAGGTGAGGAAATGTACATTATGGCAGGCTGAGAGAAACTTAAACTGAGGGATGAAGAGCTGCTGAGCCCAGCTTCCCAGAAAGATTGCCAACCACAGAGATGCTCAGTCACTGAGGGATGCTCAGTGTTGCTCCTGACACTCTCAAATGATTTCAATAAACCCCTCCCTCTCCATATTTCTCCAAGAACAAAACAAGATCGGAATAGCAGARTCCATTGTCACTCCATATGGCAAAGCAAGGCAAAATGGACAGAATCCAAAACAGAGCAGATGATTTGCTTTGTTCTTCTTCCACCAGCTGCAACAAGGAAAGCGTGAGGAAGAAAAAAATCTGTGCAAGAGCAGAGAAAAATTATTTGTCAGAAGACAAAGAAAAGTTTTTGGCCAGGCCTTTATTATGAGTTTCTGATATTGAAGGCCTGGTTTTGTTACAGCTTCCACTTCACAGGTCATATAGAATCATTAATGTTGGAAAAGTCTACTAAAATCCCAAGTACAACCATTCCCTCAGCACTGCCAAGCCCAACACTAAATCTCTTCCCCAAGTTCCACATCTACTTGACTTTCCTGTCCTTCCAGGGAAGAAATGCTCCCAATATCCAATCTAAACTTTCTCTGGTGCAACTTGAGCCCCTTTCCCAGCTCCCTCAGMYGCTCCTGRGGCTCCAGACCCTTCCSCAGCTCCRTTCCCTGCCCTGGGCATGCTCCAGCCYCTCAATATCCCCCTTGCARTAAGGAGCTAAAAMCTGAAYTTCCCAACCAAATAACACGAMCTCGAGTGCTRGTYAAAGCAAGTTCCCTTTCTCCTGTGATAATGGGTCTTTTAATGGCAATTGGAATGTCCCAGCTACCATAGTGCAAGTTCAGAAATTCTTAAAGCTCCTTGCATAAAGCTTTTTCCCCACATCCATCCCMCTTAAGTTTTATTTCTTAGGGGTAATAGGTTTGCATAGTCAATTTCCCAAAAGAAATCGTATCAAGTCATAAATGCTTTAATACATTTTAATTCCTAGACAAGATCAAAAAGAAGTCTAGAAAAGTCTTCTCTGTCAGTCTAGAGAAGCAGTCAGCCCCAGAGGACATTTTGTTTGCTTTTCCCTTGTCATTTAATCAATGAGTAGAAGTCGATGTTTTCTATTGCATTGATATATGCAAAAAAGCTCTGACCTAACCCAACCCAAAAGCCAAAAAAATAAAAAAAATAATAAAAAAAAAAGAACCTTATTGAAGAATGGCAAACTACAACCAGCCAGAAGCAGCAAGATGTCATATTTAGAGAGAGTGCAGCGATGGCAGAGGGCTGCACGTGCCCTCAGCAGAGTCTGACAGGCTCAGAGATGTCACCAAGCAGGTTGCAACTCTTTGGGAAGAAGTCTATGCAGCAATTGGGGAACATGCTGGAAAATTCCACAAACATGCACCAAAGACCCTCAAAGTACCCTTATTCACATCCAAATAAATTAATGGAAATAATTACCTTCTATGTGTGTACCCAGGAAATGTAATGGATAAATTCTTTTTTGAATAAGTCCTGTTATTTAGAGCAATAGGAATGTGATGAGCAGGTTCTGGTTCCATGGGTATAACCTGGCCTGTCAGATTGCTGCCCATGCTTTGAGGAGAACTCCCCATGCATCCAGCATTGCTGGTTTTCTAGCACAGCAAATCGGCTGCAGAGTTTATTTCCCAGTTTTCAGTGCTGGAAAAAGCTCCAGACAGACTGGAGCTGTCACCTTTTCCAGATTCACTAGTCACAGAACAGAAATATTACCCATCAAGTTTTTCAGTGTAACTGGTGATGGATATTGATGGATACTCACTGCTGTTCTGGTGTTGCTGTGTTATTTATCTGGGTTTTGGTTGGTTGTGTTTTGTTTTTTTTTTGGTTTTTTTGGGGTTTTTTTCAAATGCAAATATTAGGGGGCAAAAAAGAGTAAAATTAGGTGAATGGAACAGCTTCACAAATTTAACTTCTATCTGTATTTAGTTTCTGTGGCCAGATTTTTGTGTGGCAGTGTTGGGGCAGCTACAGAGGTGGCTTCTTTGG
>NW_026623947.1:166833-168795 GCF_030028575.1 Malurus melanocephalus
GGAGCTGCTCCAGGCTCTGGAGCTGAGATTCCCCTGCAGCCCCTGGGGCAGCCCATGGTGAGGCAGCTGCAGCCCAGGGAGGGCAGGGGGAGCAGAGATCCACCTGCAGCCCCTGCAGGGGCCCAGCKRGAGCAGGGGATGCCCAAAGGAGSCTGTGACCCCATGGGAAGGTGTGATGGAGCMGGGTCCTGRYAGGACCTGTGACCCTGTAAGGGGCTTAAAAAGCACAATTGCCTATTCTCAAAGGGCTGAGACCACAGGAGGGCTTTGCCATGAGATCAGCACAGAAAGGAGCCCTGGAATGGTGATGGCCCCGGGCTGGTGAGCTCTGGCTGGCACATCCTGAGTTTTWMCCCCAAAAAAGGGTTCCCACTGCAGCAAACTGTGTGGAGARGCAGCTGCTCACACACACAAAACTGGCCAGGCAGGGGTCACCCTGAGTTAGGGGACAGGTATCATCTGCAGCTACCAATAACCACTGCAGCACAGCCCCTCAGCCCCCCAATATTCCCTGAGCATGGGTTCCTGGAACTTGGACTGTAAGTTAAGCCAGTGAGCATTCATTTTCTTGGTGTGCTATACTGGATAAATAGTGAAAAGCTTTGAAGAAGCTCACTCACCACTGAGAAGGACCAGTGGCACTCTGCTGGATCCATGGGTGGTGACATCTTCTCTTTCTGCTTAATCTGTCTTCTTTCACTCTCTTTGTCCCTCCTCCCCCCARCCCCTTCTTTTCTATTTTGTCCTCATTTGCTGTTAATTAAAATCCATACTACTGACTTTGKCAGAGGGTCTTGTTTGCACCTTAATCCAGGCAGAGGCGTCTCTCTAAAAATCAGGTCAGAAATTCATGGAGAACTGTCTACTGTGGGAGGGGAGCAGGGGAAGGACTCYTCTCCCTGAGCAGCAGCAGGACCAAGGTGTGGTGACCTGACCAGAACCCCCAKTCCCATCTCCCTGCATKYTGGKGGAGGAGGGAGAGCCCAGAATGGAGGGAGAGGTGGGGGAAGACATTTTTATGATTTGTTTTCCTTCTCATTATCCTGTTCTGATTTTGATTGGCAGTAAATTCCATTAGTACCCCCAAGTCGAGACCGTTTTGACTGTGACAATAATCAGTTTGTGATTTCTCCTGGTCCTTATCTCATGAACATTTTGTTACCATTTCTGTCCCCTGTCCATGTGACTGAGTGGCTTTGATGGGTRTCCAGCCARGATCAAYCYACCACACCAAGAACAATAAAATCTGTGCTTCTTGCACCCTATTGCCATGATGTCGAAGAAATGGGCAAGGCCATGATTACAGCATTTTCCTTWATTTCAATGTGTGAAGAAATAAATGGCTTTCTGCCATCATTCTCGTTAATTAACACTTTCTAAGGCAACAATCAAACATCCTGTAAGCCTTTATGTGACARGTTCCTTGTGTCCCTCAAGTCATGAGAGAAGTGCTGCAGAAACTCACCCAACACAGTGCAGCATCGTAGAGTCACAGAATATCTCATCATCAACACGCAGATTTAATTGCATGATTGGAGCTAAATTAACCTCCCAGTTTTTCTTACAAGGCTCCACAGCACTCTCCAAGGTGGGTAATTTTCCATCCAGACTCATCCAGGACTGTGCTGCAGCTGTGACTGGATGCAGATTTCAGATGCTGGCTGAGTTCTACCTGTTGAATCTCAGAGTAAAATTAAATAATCCATGACCACCATTCCCAGTTCTGTGGGAAGAGCAGCCYCTTTAATGATCCAGCAGCTGGAACAAATGACTGCTCMCTCATAACATACACATTGCAGTTGTCATAGAAACGCACTTAGCAACAAAGAATCCTTGACCTTTTCCCCATCTGTTTTGAATCTTCACAAAGGCACATTAATTTCTATATATTGATTTCTTCTTTTTTTTTTTTTTTTTTTTTTTTTTTTTTTTTTTTTTTTTTTTTTTTTTTTTTTTTTTTTT
>NW_026623947.1:168825-173695 GCF_030028575.1 Malurus melanocephalus
GGGGGTTTTGGGGGTATTTTGGGGGGTTTTTTGTTATTTTGGGGTATTTTGGGTGTTTTTGATTGCTTTTTGTTGTTTTGGGGGATTTTTGAGGTATCTTAGGTTTTTTTTATTATTTTGGGTTTTTTGGGGGGTTTTTTGGTTGCTTTTTGTTGTTTTGGGGTATTTTTGTGGTTTTCTTGTTATTTTGGGGTATTTCTCGGTATTTTGGATTTTTTTTGTTATTTTTTCTTATTTTGGGCTATGTTTGGGTCATTTTTTCTTATTTTTCGTTACTTCTTGGTTATTTTTGGGGCACTTTTTGTTATTTTTTGTTATTTTTTTTGTTATTTTTGTGGGTTTTTTGGGGTGTTTTTGTTTGTTTTTGTTATTTTTTTTGTTTAGGCAGTTTTTTTGTGTGGTGTATTTTGGTTTTGGGACGGTTTTTTGTTATTTTTTGAACGTATTTTGTTATTTTTTGTTATTTTTTTTGTTATTTTTTTTTCTTCTCCCCACCCAAGCACCACATTTTGTGTGGCTCTCAGACATCAGCACAAGTTTTCCATAACTTCTGGGGCAGCACTGCAGAGTTCCTGCCTCTCCTTGTCCCTGYTCAGTGTGGGGCACCCACTATTTACTGGCAGAAAGTTAAGATTGGATTTCAGAAAACATTTCTTCACTGAAAGGGAGGCCAAGCCCTGGCAAAGTCTGGCCATGGCAGTGGTGGAGTCRCCATCCCTGGAGGRGTTTAAAAGCCATGTGGATGTGGTGGTGAGCTGGGYAGTGCTGGGGGAAYGGCTGGATTYRGTGGTCTGGAGGTSTTTTACAACATAAACAATGCCATGATTCCATGTAAATTTTTATACAAATTAATCTGGCTATTCCACCTCAACCCAGAAACTTGAAAAGCAACCTGTTTAAGTTTGGGAAGAGTGAGGGAACCACTCAGAGCTCTGTGRTTTTGGATCAACCACTACAGCCAGAGTCTGTAATTAAATCAGAGCAGCCCCTTCAAATGGATGCAGAGCATCCAGAAAACAAGAATTTCTTACCAAAGGCCAAYGTGGGCACAGCAGCACCACTGTGATGAGAACAGCCTTGTGCAAAGGGCACCCACTGCTGAATTCCAGGAAGAAAAGGAGATGGATGGAATTAACCCAGACTCTGAGTAATGGTGAAATCACTGCAYGTTCTGAAGGCACAGAGATTTCAGATAAAGCTTGTCTGATGTAATCACATTAGCCATCAAATTAGATCCCTGGAGTTTGGGTGTTTCTCGGTGTGTATCGTCACCCCAGGTTTGCCATTTCAGATAAATAGAATAAACTTATCACAAATTAACTAAAATAATAAAAGAGAAAGTATTTTTTCCTTTTTAAGCAATTTTGGAGACATTCTAGCTCTTGGTTTACTTTTTTTTTTTTTTTTTTTTTTTACACCTTCTCTCAAATCAATGATGTTTACAATAGGATATTTTCTTCTCTCCTCTTCTCTCCTCCCCCAAAAAATTATGAAATGAGAAAAAGAAAATAATACACACACAGAACTCAAGTATCTGCTAAGAAAATAAACCCACAGCTTTGAAACACCTGGTGCTTCTTAAGGAAAATTATTAAATGCATCATTTGCCCATTAAAGCAGATTTTTGAAATAATTTCAAATGATAATTATTACCCATCTTAAATGTTTTCTGAATTATAGAGCAGAGAAAGGACTGTGTAACAGCAATGACAAGGCACTGGCAACTTTATCAAATCTTCCAAAGCAATGGATCATTGCTAAGATTCAAAATATTTCCTCCAACACCACACCTTCTTAGTGTCAGAATTTTTATCTGGAAAGGACCAGCATGATTTTGGATATTGGTTAGAGATAACCTCCCAGGTCATTTGTTGTGTGCAGACCTAAGCCTAAGGAACTGTGGTGGTGGAAATTTTTGTCTTGGTTGGAGACAAACCCAAGGGACTTGGGTACAAGTCATCTTACATTTTATCTGCTCTGAGTGCACTAAAAGGTAAATAAAGGAGATGGGGAGCTGTGGAGGCTTGTGGAGGAAAAAAAAAAACATTTTTAAAATTGAGATAACTTCTAATTGGCAAGTGATTTGTCTGCAGTTTAGCTAAAAACAGATGGTGCATGTCTGGRTCTAATGCATTTTTTTATGCATTAATAAATTGCATTAATGAATGCAAAGAAAAACAAKCAGGGCAGGTGAAAGAAGAGCATGGCAATGGAAAGAGAGAAGAGRTGGATTTTCAGAGCTGATTTTTACATGAGCTGGCTTGTGTCCAGCMCTTTTTAAAATGTTTGGGTTTGTGTCTAAATGGAGACATCAAAATCACRACTTGGGTTCCCGTTTAAAATTTGTCATAGTGGTGTTTCTGCAAGTCAGCACCTGAAYGTTGACTTTGGGCAGCTCTTTCTCAAGAACTCACCATCAGAATCCCAAAACCTATCAAAACTGATTATTTTGGCTAGCAGTGGCCTGAAGGGTAATTCCATTTGTTAATACAAGTCAGAATCCCCTCAAATCCTCTGACAGGTTGGAAGGGGCTCTGCCCACCCTGAGCCTATGGAAAGTATCCCYGTCCCATCAAATTTCCCATGTGCTTTCCTGGAACCCAGACAGCTCAATGAGCCCCCATGCCTTTTTCCAGTCCTTCAGTCCTACAGCATTTTTATCTGGTTGGAATTTGAGCTGTGAGTGTGACAAACAGCTGCAGCAATTGCAGACCCCCCTGTTTATAGGGATTTAATGGAAGCCTCCAGCATAAAATTCACCAAGCAGCATCTTGCTATTGGAGCAGTTATGTTTTAGACACCATTAAATTTGATGGAAATCACAGCACACAACCCCACATAAACCTTTTGGAAAACTTCAATGTAGAGGCAAATTCCTGTCCAGGATGGGTGGGATTTTATGTCAGTCTCCCCACCTTTTGTCCTTCCCCTAAACACCTCGTTAGTTAATCATGCCCACAATTACCCTGAAAACATGTCACCATAAATTCTGCTCATTTCCCCMGCTCTCTTCCCCACACACCCCACAGCAGATCCAGTATTTTTGTAGGCAACACAAGGCCACACAGAACCCTGTAACCTTTAGTCTGAAAGGATTTTGGGGGCACTTTATTTCGTTGTCTCCCTTTGGTGAGGTTCAGAGGAGGGACAATGGGATGCTCCTTATCCTTTAATATCTCAGGAGTCACCAGCTCTGTATCCTCCTTCCCCTCACCCTCTGCAGAGCTCTGCTTATCATCATTTCCTTTTAACAAAGAAAATCCTAACGAAAAGCCAACCTGAAAATCCCCTTCCTACTGCAAAAAACACATAGAGAATCCGTGCTGGAAAGAGAATATTTGCAGTGGACAGTGAGTTCATTCTCTGTACAAACAGGAAAGGCCAGGMCAGTCCTGACATGAGTCACATCCATCCCCTGCTGCATCCCAGGCAATATTTAACTGCTCACAGACCTGTGTTCCAGCATCCCAAYGGGGTCAGCAGAGCCACCTTGGAACAAAGTTCTTTGTTCCCTTCATCAAGATTTCATCCTGGGCTGGAATAGGGAAARGTAATTTATTCATTTGAAACGGCTGTATCAAATAATTGCGTTTAAAATGCTCGCCATAATCCTCAGGGCATGAAACRGGGGGCTCAGATGAGCAGCCCCAGAGCTCTGCTGTGTTTTTAAAGGCTTGTGAGGGCTTGGAGAAAGGTAATATCTGCCGTGCATGGAGAAATAGACAATCTTTGTGACACAAAAACTCTTCTCTGAAGCTGGAAGAGGAGCAGCAGCTGTCAGGGTAGAATTTGGGTGGAGAATAAATGCTCTGTGTTACCCTCAGTGTGGTGAGCAGTTAAATCATCTGAGGGAAAACATTGCTGGGATCTGTACGGCAAAAATTAGTGTTCACAGGGAAAAAGGTGATAATCTTCAATGGGGGAAAGCAGAGCCAGGTGACTGATCACCTTTGGGAAAGGTAAGAGGTGGCAAGAGGAAGGAGGACAACAAAACACACCTCAAGACAGTGTTTTTTCCAAATCCAGGAATTTAGTGTTCAGTACTGTTTTGAATTCCATTCACACATTTGTTTTTTGAACAATTTTGGGTGGGGCTGTTTGGAAGGAATGGGGTGTAGAGTAGCTTTCCCTTGGGATTCAGGACTGAGAGGGAGAGCTAGAATGGTGAGAAATTCAGTGAGAAATCCCCTCTCCCTGATAACCTGGTGCTTCTATCCCTTCCTGATTTCCTTTTTTTCCTTTGTGCTCCTGCACAAAACTTCCAGGAGAGCATTCTCCATGGRTGGACTTACCTTGCATTCAAGTGTTACCCAGGTGTCCTGCAAGRCAAACTGACAAGTTTTGAAAAGTAAATTTGGAAGTGATTTATTGTGATGGCTGTGAAAATGTGTTTTCAAAAATACCCGCTCTTCAAGGACAGCCTGGAGTGTTGGGGGGAAAAGTTTCCAGGAGCTGGGGAATGCTTTGAAAAAGCAGCAAACAAGAAATCTAGGAAAATACACGGGAAATCATTGTGTATGAAAGAGAATTGGTGCACAAAGCCCAGTGAACCAGAGAATGATCAGCTATTGTGATGCTGAGCAATGATTCCTGCTCTCTGCATTTGTTACAAACATGTCAAACACTCGTGGGTGTGCACACACCTTTGTCACACCAAGGAGTGACACCAAGTGGCCCCAAGAGCAAGCCCAGCTGAGCCAAAACCCAACTGCAAGCACCTTTCCTGCCCAGACAAGGGAGGGGATGGAGCACTTTCATCAAGATAGAGGTGAAACTTTACCAAGCTGGAGTCCCCCTGCTTGATTGACATGGAGAAGAATATTCATGACCAGTCCCAACATTCACACAACTTTTTTTTCCTGGCTTTTTT
>NW_026623947.1:173715-175561 GCF_030028575.1 Malurus melanocephalus
TTTTTTTTCCCAGGAATTATTGCAGTGGAGGTGACCTTCCTGGTGATATAGAGCAGCACATGATGAGTTACTGATGCAGGAAACCCCATTCCTTCTCCTCAGGAATGTCCTGCCTGACTTGAGAGAGAGGGAAACAGCCTTGGCAGGTCCTTCCCACCCTCCTGTTCACAGCTGCACCAAAACCAAAACAAAACCATGAAGGAARATCAATGTGAGTGGTGTCCCGTCCTAAAATATTTTGAATTGTGCACATTAGGTCCACTCTAAACCGGCTCCATGGTGGAAAAGTGAGAGAAGGTCCATAAAGCTGGAACTTTAAAATTGCATRTTTTCATGAAAGAGGTAGAAATCCACAGGGTTTGAAGTTCCATGGGGTTTCTCCCAGGCTTTTTCCTTCACGATGCAAGAAATTAAAAATACATTGGTCATAATTCTGATTTCACCTTATCAGCTCCTTGGACTGTTGGAATTACTCCCGTTGACACTGGTACAAAAGGATATTCTGACAGATCCAAGAAAACTCAGACTTATTAAAAGCAATAAATAATTGTTATGATCCCAGAGAAGCAAAATCTACTACTCTACTTGTTTTGTGTATGACTTCAGAGATTAGGGGACCCTGCTACTTAATTGCTCAGAGGGACACTAATCTTGTAAAGCTCTTTTCCTAGCAGAAGTTATCAAATAGAAGCAGGACTCCTTAATAAAATTACAGTTATTAAATTCTCCCTTTTGCTGGGAAGGTACTTGGTCCAGAAACACTTGCCAAAAACACACTTAGAAGAAAAAGCCAGGCTGCAGTATCAAGATCTGGAAAATTCAGATAAATCAGAACAGAGGATTTATTTCACAGTCTGTTCTGTAAGTGTATGTTATTTGGTCATATATATTTTTTTTTTTCCTTCCCACAAATTAAATTTTCACACCAAGAAACAGTTGAGAAAAGGAAAATTACTAAAGGGGCATGTTCCAACCAAATGGAGGTGTCAGAAGCATGGGTCCCAAAATCTCTTTTGCACATKTGGTGTTTTTCAGACCCAAAATACACAATTTCTGATATTGCAGTTCCTCACCCAGTGGCACTTCAACCTCTCTCGGAGAAATTCTGAGTAATTGCAGGTTTTCAGTAAAACACTGGTAAAAATGTTTTTTGTCAGTTTTAGAAAAGAAATATTTATAAATAGTTCTCCCTGARCTCATTGTGAGACATGGCTGCAGACATTTGGCCTGGAAACCTTGAGGCTGAATAAATTCTGGTGCCTTGAAAAACGGTGCTGTGTTATGGTCAGGAGGACCCAGCACAGCATCACTGAGGCTGGAAAAGACCTCCAAMATCAACAAATCCAACCTTCAACACATCATCCACCCCAGGACTGTGTGCTGGCAAAGCACTGCAGGTCACAGCACCACAACTTAGGATACAACCCTGTCCTGGTTTAGAATGCTGGCCGAAAGCCAGGCACCCACAAAACCTGCTCATTCGCTCTCCCCCACCACCACTGGGCAGAGAAGAGCAGAGGAGAAAAAGATATTAACAAAATGGTTCATGAGTTGAGATAAGGAACAGGGAGGAAACGTTTAAATTATGAAATAAATTTATTACTAACAAAGTCAGAGGAGGAGAATAAGAAATAAAATAAAACCCTCAAAGACACCGATTTTCTCCCCACTCCCTCCCCCCTTCCCATGACAGTGCAGAGGGGTGAACAGGGTGTGGGGTTGGTCAGTTCAGGGTGTAGGGGTTGGTCAGTTCAGGGTGTGGGGTTGGTCAGTTCAGGGTGTAGGGGTTGGTCAGTTCAGGGTGTGGGGTTGGTCAGTTCAGGTGTGGGGTGTGGTCAGTTCAGGG
>NW_026623947.1:175636-176624 GCF_030028575.1 Malurus melanocephalus
GCTTTAACTGTGCTGCTGATAAAGAAGGGAGATCCCTGATCAGGCTGTGGGTTTTGTCCTGCAGGTGCTCCCCTGAACCTGCCTGTGCCATTCCCAGGTGCTGTCACTGTCACCCTGTGACAGGGGACACACCAGAGGGACCTGCCCAGGTCCTGCTCTGCTCAGCTCAGCTCACATCACCTTGGACCACCCCTCAAATCCAGATCAAAACAAACCCTGGACGGAGTGGGGTTTGCTGCAGAAAACGCGGCTCCTGTAGGCCCCTCGTTATTAATAATTACAGCGTAATAGAAAGCGCAGGAATAATTGCTGATCCCCTGCTATAACCTGATAGATTAATAGAAGCAGTTCCTTCTCCTCAGGAGAGCAGGCTCACTTTCRCACTACAAAAATAATTAAAGTGTAATCAAGTGCTGAGGAGTCACCCAGGAGGTTCTGTGCATAACAGCCCACGCACACGTTTTGTCTTTTGTGCCCAAAACTGCTCACAAAGCACCAAATCTGTCCCGCCATCAGGTCCTGATTCCCTCCTTGCACKGGAGAAAGGGGAACAGTGACTTCCACAGGAGATCTCTGCACTTTCCACACATTTCATGGTGGAAAACATGCACAGGCAYTTCCCCTCAGCATATTTTTTCCCTCTTTATTCCCTCTTTATTTTATCCCTCTTTAACAGCATTAAAGATGCCTTCCCAGCGCCTAAAATAAACCCAAAGATTGCTGCAGCTCCAAAAAAAGCAGCACAAACCCTAAGCTCTATACTAACAGACCAATAAATCTTCTTGTACCCTTTGTCCCCCCYAATTCTAATTACTCTTTAAATCCCATAAATAATTTTAAGAGGGAAAATCAGTGAAAAATTTTCTCTCACACACACTCGCTTCTCTCTGTAGAACCAATTTGCAGCTTCTTTGCACTCCAGGGTGAAAATGTGCTGCAATTCTCATTGTTTTTCTTCCCTATGCCTGTGCATGGAGGCAAAACTCTC
>NW_026623947.1:177844-185061 GCF_030028575.1 Malurus melanocephalus
CAGGAGAAACAGGTTTAAGAGTGGCCTCTGGTATAAGAGTCCCATTTTCATGCAATTAGGAACTTTTTGTCAGAGCTCTGAACAAGATATTMATTCTGATTTGGATCAACAGCCAAATGCTGTTTCTCAATCCCCCAAATATGAATTAWTACACCCAGGAAAATTCCTTCTGAAATCTCTGCAACTCCTGTGTTTCTGAGGTTTTCAGTGGGGTCTAGAGAGTGGGTATAAAGGATGGAAGAGGCAAAAATGCACCTGAATGCTTAAAAAAAACCCCAAAACATTGTTCCTACTTGACTTCCGTTTCACAAACATTATATCCAATTTGCACCTCCCACTCTTTTGGAGTAGAATGGTGGTGTCACACTTCTGTAAAACTAATAGGACAAGAATTGTGTACAATATGGGGATTTTTCTGTAATCTTTTTCGACATGAGTAACATGCTGACTTTCACATCCAATTTTTTTTTAATTACTGTTTGGTTGGTGATTATTTACATGAGATAAAGAATGTTTGAAGGCTTCTACATTAATTAATTTTCATCTTTTTAGACTGTTCTTCACATGTAAAGGTAATTGCTTTTAGTTGTTATAAATCTTGTGTAAAATTCCTCAAGCAATAAACACAAGCTGTATCTCACTAATTGTCTATTGACTACACTTTCCAGTATGAATTAATTTTCAATTGCAAACTTCCTTTCTTACAGTATCAGGTTGAGAGTCTGCATTTTGAACACGTAGATATTCTCATCCTGTGCAAATTTGTCTCACATTATACTGGAAGAAGAAGGGAGAGATTCATTGAGCAACCATCAGTCTGAATATCAATGCAGCATGRCAATAACAGGGCATGTCAAAACTCAGGTTTCCTCTGCAAATTCCCAGACAGCAACAAAGACTCGTTTCCAACCCTAATTATTTTTATTGCTGTTACATTTTGCCCTTCTCTGCTGCATCTTTAAAAGTTAATGGCTTGATTAGGAAGGGGATCTAAACCAAATGAAACTTTCACAGCAGCCATGAATGAAATCTGTCCCTATTTAACCAGAAGCATTTTAGAGGGGCAGTGTGGAAGTGAGAGGGGCAGGATGAACTGAGCTGTCACGTTTATTTCTGAACAGGACAACAGCAAGACTTCCACAAGTTTTTATCCGGATCTGGGTCCCCAAAGTTTGCCAATGCTTTCAGAAAAATCCCACCATACCTATTAGCAATTTTAGGTAAATTTTACAATTTAATRTAAAAGCAGCTAAACCCCATCTTCAAATGACTCATTCAGCACCACAAAGTTTGGTGAGTAACTCCACAGGGAGTGTAAGCCCTGATGAGAGATAACAAATATCTTCCCACATCACATCTGGGGCAGAGATGTTGACTTGGGGCCTGAAAGCATCCAGCTGGCCTGCTGGAGAAAGCCCCAAAGCCCTTGGGGAAAACTAAAAAGTGCTGATTCAAATGGACAAAATGCCATAAAGCTGCCAGAAGTGAATGTCTCCACCCTTCTTTCTTGTCCCTTCCTCGCAGTCATGAGATCCCACCCTCCCCTGAGCTGATTCTGGACTTTGCCTGCATCAATTTTATGAAATAAAATAGCAGAAAACTCCTTCCTYCCCTGAAACATGGTGCTGAGAATGCCAAAGGCAGCACCAAACAAATCTCAGGAGGATACACCCGGGGGGGAGCTGGAAGGAGCTCCTACCCCAGTGCCMCACTGRGGTCAGCAGCCTTGGAATCCTTCCYCCAAARACTGAGGCATCCCGAGTTTACAAAGGTCCTGTAACACTCAGAGAGGGACAATCCCATGTGATTTTCCACTTGGTGCCCACAGATTTTCCAGTGGGACCCTGGGTGCCCCAGATTTCCTGTGTTTTACCTCCAGAATTGTCACTGGTGCCCCACGGCGTCTAAAATGACCCTGGACATCTTTGTTTAGGCACCTGAATCTCTCCATCAGCTGCCTCAAGGGATGCCACTAAATTTCAGAAATACCACTGACTTTAAAGGGCTGTATTCCATGCAAGCAAAGGGGATATATAATAATTCCTAATTATTGCATAAAGAGTGAAGGAGCAAAAGTGTCTTCACCAGCAGCCCCAAGTAGAAGCATGTTGAATGCTTTTTAAGGTATAAAATAGGAACTAATAAACAAGAGATCTCTTCAGCACATCTGCATTTCAWATTTCTTACTTTGTATTTAGGAATRTTAATAAGTTTAACAGGCTCAGCGATACCGTATTTCTGATAGAAAAAATAAGTATGCAATATATACACATGCATTTGTAGGTTTTCACGTACTTGGGCATTTAGTTAAAAATGGATGCTTTTCTGTTCTCTGGTATTTGATGTCACTGGAAAAAAAACAATAAGAAAAAGGAGAAAGAGAAAGATCAATACTCCCTGTGCAGGAATCTTAGGAGCAGGATGGAGAAGGATGTGATGGTACAGGCACATAAAGTGAGGCTTGACCATGTCACTTGACTACTGCAACATGAAAAGCTCCATTAGCGAGATTTGTCCTTTTTTCCCCTCTTTTTCCTGAATAGGATTTGTCCATGTGTGAAATAAAGACCTCGGCAAACACTGCCACCAGATGGATCCTCGGTAGAACTGTGCTCACTCAGCGAAATCCTAACTGGAAAGGAAAGAAGAAGAAAATCCCAAACTTCAGCGTTTCTGTTAACTTCRTCCTATCTTTTCATCTCTGCTCTGGAATTCTCTGTCTCTAGCAAGAAACTGAAGGTTTTATAGTGTCTCACGTAATAAGTTGAAAAGACCTTGGTTTTACTTTTCAGTGCAAAAACTCGGTGCTTTGCAAATTCCTCACTGGAGGTTAATTGTCTCTTCAGAACGCGTGACCCACACCGCAGGCAGGCAGAATAAAACAGTTCTGCACACTTCTAATGGATTTATTTAAGAGGATGAGCAAGCAAATGTTCACTTAAGAGCACCTATTAGTGAGCTAATATACTACATTTTTACCGGGAAAATTAAAGACTGAACAAAGCGATGGCCAAATTGAGGTCACAATTAAAATTAAATCAGTAAATCACTAGACTCGGAATGATCAAGTCACTGCATTAATACAATACATAATGAAATCAAATTATGGGCTTGATAACAGACTGAATTACTCGTCTTTGGCTTCTTTTGAGTTTAACAGAGGTGTTTTCCTTCCAGGAAGATCCCACTGGTGTCACACCAAGATAACCAAGAGTGTTGGCCCAATGGATAAAAGAAGCAAATATCATCAAATATGTCTTTGCTGCTCTCTTGGTGGATTTCCCTGGGAGAAATCTAGCAGGCAATAATGGAGGCTTAGATTTAAAAAAAAAAAAAACAAAAAAACCACATCCCTTGTTTTTGATTTTAACAGTCCCTCTTCARTTCTCACTGCTATTAACACTTTGCTGCAGTTGTTCTTAATTACCACCCTCTGTTTTAGCAGCCTGACACAGAATCTCCCTTAGGAATCCACCAGAATTGGTGATTTAGACATAGGTAAGTGGAGCTTTTGGATAACAGTGTAACACAGAAGAATCCACTCAATAAACCACTAAAAGTTTCTGTTTATTTAGAGAATTATTGAGGTGTCATCAATACTAGCCTCATCACAGTATTTTAAACACCAAGTGAGCACAGCTCTTAATTTAAATGATTTAAATGAATTTAAATGAATTAAAAATAAGGAATCTGCTTTCAGTCACTATGAAAGAACACAAGAATCATGCTGCTTCTGTAAAACACTAGAATTAATAGGGGCTATTTTTGCTCACTTTGCCTTTGGAGTCAACAGGTACACGTACTCAARTGCTCTGAATATTCAGCATGGTCCAGTACTTCAGTCAATACGTGTTAATTTTAAAGGTTTTGTGCCATGGAAGAAAACTCAAGAATCAATTTGTCCATTTCTGTTTGCCACAGTAGCTGCAGCAGAGGTAATGGTCCTGAAGAAATGAAAGTTGTTTGACAGAAAGGTTTGGTKACAATATTTCAGCCAACAAAGCAGGGGTGAGATCTTGGAAATTAAGTAAGTAAATATACACTACTAAGACCTATATATTTATTTTTCTTAAAATAATAAGATAAGTAAAAATATCATGGATAAAAAAATTCAAGTGCAGAAATTAATGACTAATTCTAACGGCTTTTGATCTCAAAAAAACTTTTTAAAAGGTTTTCTATTTTTACCAGCATATGCTATACATAGGATTACAACATTTGGGGTGTTTTCCTCCCAGTTCAAGGGACTCTCTACAATATTAATGAAGAAACAACGACAGAGTGCTCCAAACTCAGCACTGTCAACCCCATTCTTCCTCGGAGGGCACCTATTTCCATGGACCACAGGAGGATGACTACAGTCTWACTTGGCTTTTCCCATTAATAACCCAAAATTATCACTTAAAATGGCACAGTCRCACTGAGTAAAATCTGAGAGGTTTGATCCCTCAAACATCATCTTCATTCTSTCAGAAAATGTGTCTTTCTTTCCATCTTTGATCAGTGCAGAACTGTGGTCCCAACTTCCAGAACCTCTTGACCAGATAGTCTTCTCTCTCTAACCAGTGACAAAGTTTTCACAGAGAATTATATTATTAAAGAATTAAAGAATGTCAAACTGCCATTCAACTATCTGACCAAAGAGATTTACCCTATTTTTAAGAGAAATTATGAAAATCTTTTGATAAAAACACAAATATTCTAAATGTTATTTTTCCCAGTCGTTGATCCCATTAGTCATATACTTCATCTGTTCTAATAGGTATTTCCTCTTAAAACACTTCCAGAAAATAAAGTAATTTTATAAAAACAAARTWAWAAAAATAACCAGTGCCTYAACACCACAGGATTAGTGCTCAGATTTTATTTCAACTGTTAAGCTGCAGGCTTGGGAGCCARTTGCTGAAGAGAGGAAACACAAAAACACAATTCTTTGCCTCGTGGTATTACTGAATACAGCAGAGGGCTGTGGTCTGGAATGGGAATGCTGACAATCCCATGTTCTGGAGCACTGTTGTGGTGCTTTGTTCTGTGTCCAGCAGAAACACATCCCTTTGCTGTAGCCATRAGAAGAAAAGAAAACAAGATTTTCAAGTTTTGTTTGGCAGGAGCTGCAGTCATTTGTTTTGGAGCGGTAGCACGATTTTTTGGGTCAAATTCCCAGACAGTTTCCATTCACTGTTTACCAGCTCAGTTATGGGAGCAGTTTGGGATCCCACTGATTTCAGTGGGGTGGGGAAGGAGTCAACTGATCCCACGGGGAGTCAATGACCCCATTGATCCCATTGATTTCAGTGGGGTGGGGAAGGAGGCAATGATCCCATTGATCCCACTGATTTCAGTGGGGTGGGAAAGGTGACAATGACCCCATTGATCCCACTGATTTCAGTGAGATGGGGAAGGAGGCAATGATCCCATTGATCCCACTGATTTCAGTGGGGTGGGGAAGGAGACAATGACCCCATTGATCCCACTGATTTCAGTAGGATGGGGAAGGAGACAATGACCCCACTGATCCCACGGGGAAGGAGACAATGACCCCACTGATCCCACTGATTTCAGTGGGGTGGGGAAGGAGGCACTGTCCTTCTTAGGCACTGGCAAGGACCTTCAGGCTTTTCCAACAAGACCCACAATTGCTCTGTGAGCTCAGACCACCCCATCCCACCCCGTCCCTTCCCCCAGACCAGGCTGCTCAGAGCCCTGTCTAATCTCTAGTCCAAGCCAAACAGGCTCCTTGTGCTCCTGTCTGATACCTGTTTAGCCCCACAGCTCTGTTTCCCCATTAAAYGGCAAACTTTGACTAAATTTCTACCTTTTTGAGATAGGGAACACATACCTCGTTCCCTACCTGAAAATCAACCCTGCCTTTTCATGGAGAGCCACACTCCAGACTTGTTCTGGGTCAAAAAACTCGAGGAGTTTTTGCTGCAGGGAGATCACAGCCCAGCAAACTCACAGAAGAGAGAACCATCCCCAGACACAAATGAACATCACATCACAGAATTTCCACAGCCCYGGTGTGGCTCACAGGCTCTGTACAAACCTGTCACAGAGATTACCTTTTATCTCCCCCAGGAGATTAAAAAAAAAGGCAGCAAACTGGGCCTGAGGAGTGAGACAAGCTTAGTTTAATTCCCAAGGCAACGAGAACTTTGGGTGGCCACCACGGCTGTGACCGTGCAGCCCCTGAGCTCTGCGTGGCCTCATCGGGTGCAGGGAGGGAGATGATAACTCATGAACTTCCTAAAAAAACAGATCAAAACAGATCTGAATGCAAGAAGGTTTCGTACTATTATATTTAATAAAACCCATGACAGATAGCTAAGCCACGGGAGGCCACTGCAAGCCTTTGCTGCTGTCAAGTGATTAATTTCAGTAAAAACATCAAAGAAAGGGAAATAAGGAAAATGGATGAGATGCTGGCTGCTTAGGCAGAGGCGGCACTGGGGGATTTTACCCACATTAGACTCCAGCCCTGTGCTCAGAGCTGCCATAACACATCATAATTGMCATTGTATGGGATCCACATAATCCTGACAAGCAGCAATTCTCACTTTTCTCTGGAATGGCAGTGAATAGCAGGAAGTAGAGGTGTTTGAGAGAGGCCGGGTAGCAGTCGTGGTGTGCCCCATCCCAACCCAAAAATGGTGAAATTGAGTTTAATAATCAAAACATTCAAAAAGAAAATCCTTGTGTTGCAATTTGGACCCTCCAGCTTCCTCTCAGGTGGAAATTGTGAATTCCTCTTTGCCCTTGAGAGAGATTTTCACCTTTAAAACATAAACCAAAGATTCTTACATGAGTAAGCTAAATCCTGATGTCAGGGCTTTATATACAAAGGGACCAAAGGGCATGGGAGCCAATAACACATTTTTGTGGAATCCCCAGTGCTAATAATGCTCATAGGAAGTGTCAGAAAGAGGAATGCACTCACTGGGTTGGTATTTCTTTCCATGGGCCAGTGAAACCTTGGGGCTACAGGAGCAGACCAGCTTTGCAAACAGAGGAACATTTGAACTCTGATTCTGGTTTTGTGCTGAACCTGGGGATTCACTGAAGATTGAAGATAGAAGGAATGGTAATTTTAAAATGGAAATCATCATGTATTGACTTTGGGGTTTTATGTGTGTGTGTGTGTCTGTGTATTTTGGTTAGGTTGGTTGGGTTTGTGGTGGGGGATGTTGTGGGATTTTTTGGCTTCTTTTTTTGCCTGG